>NW_007732516.1:61941-63614 GCF_000696425.1 Galeopterus variegatus | reverse complement strand
CACATACAAGTTCTTTTTTCTTCTGCATCCTTACTTACCCAATTTCATGCCTGAAAATGGGAAATAAAGCTTCCTTCGAGTTCATGGTGATCACAGCTACTGTTTTTATTCACCAACTCTCACTCATCAGGAAGCCCATAACAACCACCACTCTGAGGCTACCACACAGACATCCCAGGGGCCCATAACTCCCTTTACTAATTTAATTTTCTTTTCACCTGTTAGAGACCCCTGTGATATGAAGCCAGACTTGGTTGCCTAAAGCTGGGGAATAGCTTAACATCTCTGGAGATGAGGGTATGAAGCAATGAACCCTTCTCTTTCCCTTCCAGATGACAAACTTAGGACTCAGAAGCTGCTAGGTACACAGGACCCCATTAGGTTCCCTCCAATGAAGACAAACGGCCTGGTGCTGATCTCGGGCTGTGGAGGTATGGCTTGGGGAGGCAAACAGACTTTGAACTAATCAAGAAAGAAAATAATTTGGTAATTATGGAGGCCACACAAAATGTTTTAAGAATCTGGTCAATAAAACAGATCCAGTGTGGAAATTGCAAGCACTAAGAACATCTGAGAGCACACAATGTCACAGATGGGTTGACTCAGGTAAAAATAGCTGACTGCCTAAAAGGCAGAGGGAACTGAGCCTTTGACAAAAGATGCTGATTTTTCTGTACAACAAAAATCCATTAAGGACACTGGAAAAGAAAGGGAAAAAGAAGCAGGGCAGCTCACTGGCAGGCACAAACATAATTACAGCTATTACATTTTTTTCCTAAAGTAGTTACTCGTGGTACCTCCAAACTCTAATGTGTTTTTGTGTTGCAGCCTGTTGTGATTGTGGCAGCCTGCTTGACATTTGCAAGGTTTCATTGCTATTAAAAAGAATGATGTTATCAAGAGGAAAGCGAGGCAACAAAGCAAAATTAATTAACGCAACCATCTAACAAAGCAAAATAAATTAAACGATGGTTGACTTGCATGGTGTACTTCTAAACGGTTACCGAGGGGAAACCAAATGCTTTTAACCCCCTGTGCTCTGAGCTCAGCACCATGACCAAGTGGGCGTCAGTGCCATCGAACGACACTGTAGGCTCCGAGTTTCTACACACGCAAGCAAACAGGGAAGCCATTCACGCCCTTCAATAACATAACTGTTGCTTTTGCTTTCTATGTAGAGGGCAGCAGATGGAACACTGGAGGCAATGTTTTCCCAAAATCTGTATTGCTTCTAAGCACGCTTACAAGAAATATTATTAGTTTTGCCACACATTGAACACAAACAAAGACAAACCAGCTGGTAATTTTAAGCCAATTGGAGTCCACCATGTCCTCAGATTCTGTGGGCTCTGTGGTGACAAGGATCTGTCACTTTACACAGGCAAGTAACACCAATAACAGCTAGAACAAGTTGCTTGAAGCTACCACAAAACAACAGCATCTTTCTAGAGAAACCCTTGATGGCACAGAAAAGAATACCATCGTAAGTGGTTACCAATGTCAGTCATTAAATAAGGATTTATGGAGCATGTACTTTGTGGCCAGAACAGTGTAGAGAGAGACATAAGAGAAATCTAAGTCATTGCCCAAGAGAATTTATTATCTGGTTGGAATGGTGAAAGATGGGCAGGTGCCACAAACAGAACAAGATAATATGTGTGTGTGTGTGTGTG
>NW_007732516.1:53065-61372 GCF_000696425.1 Galeopterus variegatus | reverse complement strand
ATTATCTGGTTGGAATGGTGAAAGATGGGCAGGTGCCACAAACAGAACAAGATAATATGTGTGTGTGTGTGTGTGTGCGTGCGCGCGCATGCACATATATACACACATATGTACAGAGAGATTTGATCGATCTACTTGTAGAGAGATAAAAACAGACGGCTATAAGACTAGATCTAAAAAAGTATTTTTTATTTTTCTAGAACTGACCCACTGCTTCCAAGTATTTTACATTTTTTCAAAGTATTTTAATCTGTCTTATAATATTTGCCCATCATAACATGGCTGAATAATTAAGTGAAAGAATTAAAAAATAGGCAAGAGTATTCCCATTTGATGATTAGTCATACGCACAGTGAAGTTAATCTATGAGAGCAAAACACTAGCCAGTGGTTACCATAGTGTACAAGGTGCTTTTTTTAAATAAAATTTGAGTATCAATGAGAAGAGGGAGATCACTACGCATTGATAACGTTATAGAACATTTTGCAGAGGAGAGGGGTGCCCGAGGAAGGAAAGAAAAGGTGCTCTAAGCAGTGACCATAAGCAAAGGTAAAATTTTATTTGGTCCTATATTCTATGCTTGAGGATCCAATTTCTTACAGAAACCCGTCTGATCAGACATTACCATCTGCTCTGCACCATAGATAATATGTTTAAACATTCCAATGGGTTTAAAAGGTAATCTTTTTTTTTTCTTTTTAACCTGAAATCCAATAGCTGAGCTAACATTAGAGGTACATACAAAATTCACAGAGAGAAAAGTTCCGAGTAAAAATGGACTTGTAAACTTTTCCACATTAAGAAGGAGATTTTCCTAAAGCCAATGAAATAACCTCAAACCAAAGATAGGTAATGTCTCTGTTCCTCAGGAAATTTCAGTGCCAGCAGGTCTCATCCATTATGCCTATTGCTAAAGTAACACTACAATTTAGGGGAACTTATTTTCAAAGGCTATCACGCAAGGAAACAGGTTGTATAGTTTTTATTGCCCTATTGGGAAATGCTTAGAGTTTATTTGTAAGAAATAGGCTTCTTATGCTGATTGCATAAGGGGAAAAACAGACACATAATACCTCCAAGTGTGGAGGTTTTTACAGATCACCAGTAAGGCAATTGTGGTTCAAGGAGAAGAGAAATAAGGAGATATGAACCTCGACAAGCAGGTAAGCACCACTAACGGGAGCTCACTAAGCTCACTACCCTGACACAGTGTACCTGAGGAGCAATAAATTTCAACCTAACTCATCCTTTCCAGAAACTTGTTTTCTAGAGCAATTATGTACACATTTCCCCACCTCTGCATCCTCATTTTCATGTATGGACAAAAAACGATTACATTGTGCAATGCTGAATATACTAATTATCCTGATTTGAGCATCACATATTTGAAGATGTACTGATCACAGGTACTGATATCCAACACTGTACCCTGCAGATTTGTGCAATCAAGTATGTTACAATAAAAATAAAAAAATAAAATGTAAAACATAAAAATATGAAATATAAATTGTGTCTATATTTCTTTACTTGTTCAAATCTATTTCTATCTTTATTTCTCTCTTTTTCTCCCCTTCTAGAAGAGCTTGTTTATGCTAAATATTAAATTTATCCAATAATTTAAGTTGTGGTTTAAGGAGATACAATGACTCTGAAGTGTCTTTCTTTGTCAAGCAACTATGTAGTACAAGGGTTAAACTCAGAGATAAATGTGACCTAGTTTCAACATTTCTCGTTCCTAATTTAGAAGTGAAAATGCCTTAGTCACATACCACTAAGATGGAAATAAAGATTCTAAAGAATTCCTTAATGATTTATATAATGAAACATTTACAAATTGTCATAGACAAATTTAAAATAACAATGACAAAGCCTTCACCACTCTAATACCAATTGGGCATCTCTGATTTCTTTTATATTCTCAAAGAAAAATAGTACATAGTTATTTCTATTTTTATTTGATTCAAAATATTATTTGATATTCTACTGATTATTTGATTTTATAATTACACTTTACTTAGTCGAAAGTTAACATGCACTTGTCTTACTTGCATGTAGAGAAAGTACTCTAGGGAAAGATGTTCATTGACAGGGAGATCACCCTGGAATTTAAAATACATTTAGTAACTTTACTCCACCTCATATATGAGCTCATTCAAGTATATAGGTACTTATAAATTTCCTGTGGGACACTGCATAATTATATGCATTTATTCATTCACTAATTCACTCACTCATGTACTCATTTAACAAATATTAATTGAGCACCTATTATAAAGTGTGACTTGCGTGGTGCATTAGTTTCCTAGGGCTACTGTAACAAAGTACCACAAACTTGATGGCTTAAAACAAAAGAAATTTATTCTCTCAGAGGTCTGGAGTCTAAGTCCAGCCTCGAGGTATAAAGAGAGCCAGGCACCTGTAAGTCTCTGGGCAGAATTCTTCCTTGCCTCTTCCCAGATCCTGGTGGTACCCATCAATCTTTAGTGTTTCTTTGTTTGGGACTGTATCACTCCAATACCTGCCTCTGTTGTCACATAGTATTCTTGCTGTGTGTTTCTGGCTTCATATGGCATTCTCTTCTTCTTATAAAGACACTAGTCATATTGTATTAAGGCCCACTCTAATCAAGTATGACTTCATCTTAACTTGACTACATCTGCAAAAAAAAACTATTTGCAAATAAGGCCATATTTCAAGACACAAGAATTAGAACTTTAATATATCTTTTGGGGGGCACATTCATCCACAGCACATGGGAACAAGATTAAGCTACATAAAAGACTAATGTAATTCTCTAATTAATAAAACATACAATATACAGATGTATAAACATATAAAAAGACATTTAAAAGTAGTTATATAAGTTGTGGAGAGAGAGGAAGAATAAGCTCTAGTGTTAGATAGCAATGTAGGGAGACTACAGTTAACAATAAATCATTGTATTTCTCCAAGTATCTAGTTGAGAGGATGCTGAATGTTCCCAACACAAAGAGGTAACAAATGTTTGAGGTGATGGATGTGCTAAACACCCTATACGATCATTGTGTACTGAATAAACGTACCCAAATATCACATTGTACTCCATAAATATATGCAATTATCATGCGTCAATTAGAAAAAAATAATTAAAAAGAAAAAATTTCAGAAACAGAGTAGATTAGAGGTTACCAGAAAGTAGAGAAAAGGAACAATGGAAAGTTATTGCTTAACGAGTACAAAGTTTATATTCAGGATGACCAAAAAGTTTTTGAAATAGTCAGAGGTGGTGGTCACAGGTCATTGTGAATGCAATTATTCCATGCAATCATGTATTCTAAAATGCTTAAAATGGCAATCCATGTTATACATATTCTACCATAAGAAAAAATTTTTAGGGCCGGCCCGATGGCGCACTGGAGAGTGCGCTGCTTGCGAGCGCGGTGGCGCTCCCGCCGAGGGTTCAGATCCCACGTACAGACCGGTTCCCGCTCACTGGCTGAGTGAGGTGCAGGTGCAACACTGAGGGTTGCAATCCCGTTGCCGGTCCCGGTCCGGTACGGGCGCGACACTGAGGGTTGCGATCCGTTGCCAGTCACGAAAAAAGACAAAAAGGAAAAAAAGAAAAAAGAAAAAAATTTTAAAGTAAAAATAATAATTATATATAAGTAACTAATAACAATTATAAGTTCAATAAGAGAAAAGCACAATGTGAAATGATGACAAAAATGACAAATAGCAGGAATGTATGTAATTGTCTAATGTACAGGACTCATATCAGGAAGGAGTAATCTACCATTTTAAGATATTCTAAAGTCCGGAATGCCTGGGTTCAGAAAAATGAACTAGTTGATTACTCTGTTTTCTTTTTACATCAGGTATTCATTGACTTTTCTTTTCTTTTTTTTTTTTTAGGCAGCTGGCTGGTACAGGGATCGAACTCCAGACCTTGGTGTTGTCAACACTGCACTGTAACCAACTGAGCTACCCAGCCAGCCTCCATTGACTTTTAATGTAAAACAGAACTAGGAATTTTGCTATCACTAAGAAATGCTTAATCATAGAAGAAATAAAGATACACAATGCATTATAATAGAATAGTGTGAGATTCTGTGGAAATTATGTTAATAAATAAGCAACGTCAACATTAAAAATTTTGAGTTTAATACATTTTTAATTCCCTGTAGCCATTTGTTCTTCAAGTGTTGATGATATATGGAGGCGATCAGGAAAGAGGCATAGTATTAATCAAGGAATTTTTGAGGGTAAGGAAGTCTAATCTACAAAAGAAGTTTCCAGATCTCTGAAGATGACACTGCAGGACGTGCACATATGATAGAGTTATATTCTTCTTGTGGAGGTTAGTGATTGAAGAGAGATACAGAATCTACTACAGCCAATTTTTATATTAATGCTAGCCATTAAAAATGTTAGAAATCATATAAATTCAGAGCATTTGTTCCAACTTTGGGACTAGCAGCAGAGAAAACTCTCAATCAAAAACAAGTTAGTTCTTTGTTCTGTTTTTCAAAGCAGATATCAGTGCCAAGTTCCCAAAGCCTTGATTACTCACACTACTAAAAAGCTTAAGTGGTTCCTGCATATTTGCAAGCTTTTTTTCCCTTAGGAATCATAGTTAGGACTATTGACTCTAAAGGAGTATTCTAAATGTAACTCATTGACTGGTCGAGAGTTTAAATGTTCATTCCAAGTTTCTCGTCTGTTCCTGCCTGCATAAATGCAAATTTGATTTGCTGTAATAGTCACTTCCAGGAACAATCACTAAATACAAAATGTGATCTTGTGTATTTGAAAACTATAGAGCACCATACACATTTCTGTTAGTGTAATTTTGGTATACTGCTTTCATATTTGTGTATTCTGTCATCTTAAATTACTATCAGATGATAACATTCTTACCATGCCTTTAAAATTCCTTGTAAAACAACTTAGCATTAATAGTTCATAAATGCTTCTACTAAGATCTTTCTTTTCGATGGTACTCAAAGATTTTTGAAAACTCTACAGGCTTAAACACTCAGCAAACAGAAAATAGATCAAAACAGTCATTCTAATGCCTGCTTTACTTACTTCAGTTTTTCTCATACATGTTTTAGTTTGTTTTGGTTAATTTTTTATCTTTCTTTAGGAGCTAATTGCTATCAATGATCAGTTTTTCCTCTATAAACTATTTTCTAATCAGAGCATCTTTTGGGTATGAAGAATGCTCATCCTCCTGAAAAATATACCTGTTCCCAGAAGGCAAGGTTTCAAGCTTGGTGGAGACGAGTTACTGAAGGGCCCTCTTGTTAACTGTATTTTGGAAGAGGACTGCTCCTGCCTTCAAAATACATGTCCTCAGCTCCCCTGTAGTGAGTTAGTGAAAGGTGTCCACTTACACACAGTAGAAAAGGGATGTAATGAATCAGAAAGGGATGTGTTTTATGCAGTAAGCACTTTCCACACTCTTTCTTGCACTGCTACATTTATGCTGAAATGGTCCATTTATTTTAATCGTAAATAGGGTCCCTAGACAAGAGCTGAGAATGGAAGTGAAGTAAAAGGAAAAAGAAAAGGATTTCTATTTTAGAACAAAATTAATTCATAATAATAAAAAAAGTCCACTCATTTAGCCCTTGGTAAAATTGAATTTTTATGGTATCTACTCTTTTCTACCATAGGAATCTGCTTTCAAAGCTTCTCCCCTACCCTCCAGTCTCGATGGAGCTTGCAACTAAATAAGTCATCTCCTCTGTCTCATCACATGTATGTTTCTTCTGTAGTCTTGCATCTGGGAAGAAAGATAGGAAGGCCAAGTTAAAACCACCTGTTTGAGGTACAGACCTTATATTTATGGGTTCTAAAAATGAGGCTGTGAGTATCAGCAGCCCCTGGGAAGTGATCTCTTCACCCCAGTGGGGTCACTGTGCCAAGTCAAGAGGACAGCCCTTCCACAGCCCCTTATAAACCTGTCCAATGCCAGAACAAGAGGAAAGTTGGTCAGAAGAGGAAAATCACTCAAGTCAGAGATTCAGAATGTTAGTTCTGTGAGGCACCCGCCCTCTCTGTGATGTCCAGAAAAGCTTAAAAACTTGCCTGGTTAATATAGGTGGATGGTGACAACACAGGGCAAATTCAGGATCTGTAGAACCTAATTACAAAGATTAGGTGAACACATATGTATCGTTGCAATAAATCACCTCTCCAGCAGCTATTCGATGATTAACTACTGAAAGGTAGCAGTTGTTACGGTCAGTTTCAACACTTTCCTTGATGACAGAATTTGTGCATGAAGTGGACATTTGTCATTTTTGGCTGCCCAGCATATAAACTCATCCTCATTTTGGAGGCATCTCCATTGTAAGAGTGTTTAAGGAGAGCCATACCTTCCTATATAAATGAAAAAGGGGGCCAGATAATCCATCTCCCCAACACCAAGAGTTAAGGAGCAGGCATGTGGCCTAGAATAAAACAGTTGGGTATCACAGCAAGGACTTTGAATCTTGACCAAGTGGCATTAAGGTAAAGTAAGGATTAGAGCCCATGAATAGAAGCAGCATGTAGGGGTGGAGATGGTATTGCGGTTTGAGTGGTAGTGGCTGGAATGTCTCCAACTAGAATATAAGAAGTGGGAAAAGTGGTGCCCTAACCAGGTCATTTCTTTACCATAACACAAGTGCATTTGCTTCTACTGCCAGGCCTTCCTTAGTTTCTGCTCATTTTAGGAGACTTCTGATTGCTTTGCTGAGCTACCAAATATTTTTCCAACAAGTTCATTTTTGGATGAACTTAGCATAGCCATGTTCTGTTGCTTACACTCACAATCAGAGTCGTAGAAAATGGAACCTCAGAAACATGGGAGTGAGACACCGGTTGTCTGTCCTAAGCTGAGGCAGAGTAGTCCAAGCCTTATCGGTATCTCAGGACAGCAGTATGGCCTTATCAGTATCTCAGGACAGCAGTAGGAAAGTCCATGAAACATGCTGGTTAACAAAAGTAACTCAGAACCACATTCTCTACAGACAAGACTGTGATCATTCACATAATGATGATTGCAAATGATCAGCAAAAGGAGTTCAAGAATTCAAGAATAACAGGTAAGGCGACTGTTCTCAACAGTACTTGATAGCTTAAAAATGAAAACAGTAATGTCAAGTCTCCATACTTTATGCTAAAGAATAGGGCTTGCCGGAATATTTTATATTTCATAACTACATGGCTGACACGGCTAAAATTAAACTGAAAGTTTGACCCTGTGGTTGCTGAGTTGCAATGGAATTCCCAGTCTCACCATTTCTCAGTGGAAATAGACACATCATTAGGGATAAACAAAACTCCTAGGATTAGAAAAGCATCTTCAAACCACAGGCCCATGAAAAGTATTTGGCCAAAGAAGGATTCCCCTTGTCTTAGGTGGCGATTTCTCATTCATGAGGGAGGCCCACACTAATGTCCCAGCTCCTCCAGTTTGTCATATCTGTAATGAAACTCAAAGCCTTGCACGCTCCAGAGAATGAATAGCAGCCAAACTGAGCAGGAGAAATACATACAGTATTGCTGGATTGAATATTCTAGATTATTGCAAATCTGACTAATGAGTGTCGGAATGTATTCTGACGATGTCAGAACAAGAAAGAACAAGCATAATCCTAAATCTAACATGACAGACATCTATCCGAGAGAGGGTCTGAGTATGTCAGACTGGTCCACACTAAGCATTATTAAGATAACCCACCCTAAGTAAAGGCAAAGTGCCAAAAATGTGTTGACTTAATATACAGAAGAAAGTTTAATGTTTTTGGCGGGTAGGAATGTTGGACAGATGCTTTCTTCCTGCCCCCACTTCCAAACAATGAGAAATAAACCTGGGGGTGCCAGCATATTTTAACAGCTCTTCAATAATGGTTTCCTACATCCTGCAATGCTATAATTAAGATATGCATTACCTGATTTTAATAGACAATTCCAGAGTGTCAGAGGCCAGATGGGCAGCTCTTATCTACTAGATGCAAAGTGAAAATAATAGTCAGAGAAGGCAGCAGCACCACTGTGGAAAACAAAATGGTCTTACCCAGAGAGATCTTAGGGAGCAGTAACTGATCATAGATCTATAGAACAAAAATAGACCAGCAGGCAATAAAGACCCCAGGATTTTAAAGCAAAATTATATTTGTTTCAGCAAATAAGTACTCTTTGCTCACAAAACTCTTGACCTGCATACTGGGTCTTACTGGCACTCAAATAACTGATCATAGATTACCAAGTGACCGTGCAATCTGAGTTGACTAGGAAGACCTGGATGTTGCATGCTCCTGTTCACAAATTCACCTC
>NW_007732516.1:43510-53008 GCF_000696425.1 Galeopterus variegatus | reverse complement strand
TATCAACTCTGTCCTCTCTCAAACCACCGATGGCCTCCTGAGGAATTTCGTAGGAGAATCGGAACACCTTGTGCTCCACGGACAGGCAGTGATATTGATAGCAGACAAAATGTCTACTGTAGCATTTCAGCCACATTCAGAGGATCTTGGAGAATGGAAATGCTCACACTGGTGAATCTCAGTGGCTGCACTTAACTACTAGATGCAAAGTGAAAATAATAGTCAGAGAAGGCAGCAGCACCACTGTGGGAAACAAAATGGTCTTACCCAGAGAGGTCTTAGGGAGCATTAACTGATCATAGATCTTTAGAACAAAAATAGACCGGCAGGCACTAAAGACCCCAGGATTTTAAAGCAAAATTATATTTGTTTCAGCAAATAAGTACTCTTTGCTCACACAACTCTTGACCTGCATACTGGGTCTTACTGGCACTCAAATAACTGATCATAGATTACCAAGTGACCGTGCAATCTGAGTTGACTAGGAAGACCTGGATGTTGCATGCTCCTGTTCACAAATTCACCTCTTCCCAGAAGCAATCCATCGTTACGTCAAAGTGACTCATGTGGTATTGGAAGTGAGCAGGTAAAAGAAGCACTAATAAGTTTCATATGCATGTTATTCACACTCCTATCAACTCTGTCCTCTCTTAAACCACCGATGGCCTCCTGAGGAATTTCGTAGGAGAATCGGAACACCTTGTGCTCCACGGACAGGCAGTGATATTGATAGCAGACAAAATGTCCACTGTAGCATTTCAGCCACATTCAGAGGATCTTGGAGAATGGAAATGCTCACACTGGTGAATCTCAGTGGCTGCATCTCGTGCCCTTTGCCTGCAGAGAGAGTAAGTCTCTGCACTGATTTGTGGGCACTATGTGATGATTTGTCTTCCCTGACCATCATGTCCTGGCAAACTTACCCATGGACCTACTGAACATCTTAAACACAAGCATAGTAGTCTATGCAGGAGCTTACTTTAACGTTAAATAACTAAGACAATGGGATGGTGCCAGTGGAATTCAGGGTGTTAAACTATATCATCAACCAGATGCAGATGGCCTTATAGAATAGGGACATGATCTATATAAGACTCAGAGTCTCGGCAAGAAGAAAACCTTTTCTCAGGTTGGGATGTGGTCTTGTGAAATGCAGTAAATACTCTGTCACTATGAACAATATATGGTACTATCTTTCTACAGATGGAAGTTTCCAGGATCTAAGGGATAGATGTGCAGATATTCACTCTTAGATAAATAACCCATTTTCAATTTTTTCTAACTCAGCTTCCTCAATTCCAAGGTCTTCCAGGGTTAGAGGTTTTAATCAAAATTTCCAGTGCTACAAGAAAATTATTTTATTGAATCTGAGACTGCCACATTGACATTTAGACCCTTATACCTATGGGTGAGCAAGTTGCTTTCTGTTACTGATACCTACTATCAAATAGATATAGAGGAACTTTAGAACGTCTCATCATCTACTGGTACCTCGTGTGGGTTATCCAGAGACAGACTCTGAGATGAAAATTTGGATGTAGGATGTTTACTCTCATGAACATCATCCAAAACTGAATGAGGGAAGCAAACTGAGCAGAGAGAGAAAGAGAGACGTGACACATTTGCAACAGAGACCTCAGAGTTCTACAGTCTCATGGGGGACTCTGAACTGGGATGGCCCTTCAAAATTGTCGAAATGGACGCAGGAGCCTTTGTACCCCACCTCCACTGATCAGAAGCAGACTGTCCCCAGGGAGAGAATGAAAACTTGGTTAAGGCATCTCCCATCAGCTAGCAGTTACTCTAAGAGAGGGGATTTGCTGTGAGACATTAGGAGCCAACACTCTCAGTGTCTTGTGAGTGAATGTCCCTGTTCTTAAGAGTACATCTGAGTAGCACACCACAGCATCCACTACACCAGGATGTAAATAGGTAAAACATAAACGGTCCTGGCACCCTGATGAGGAGACATGAGTTCCACACCCACTGAGTCAGGGGAGTGGGCCCCATTCCCTTCCACCCCAATGAAACCCATGTGCTGCTTTTCCTAAGCAGTCCTTTTATTAGAATGACTCCATTCCACTGGAAAATACTTCTCTCTCCCAGTGTTGAGAATTCTAGTTAGCTTTCTTGCAGTGTCTCTTTAGTACTTTTCTTAAGCTTCTGAAAAGACACAACGAAAGTAGTCGACACACTGCAGTGGAAAGACCTTAGAGATGGCCCTGCTCACTTCCTTCCTTTTCATATTGTCAAAGAGGCGACACATCTTCCCCAAGGCCACTGAGCATCAGAATCAGAACCAAAACCCTAGTGGACTGCTCTTTATTCTCCTACAAATCTGTGCTGTGATGGTGACACTACAGTACATAACATGTGCAAAGGGTACTTCAGAAGGGTCATGGATTCTATATTTGCACAAACCTTTTGGATTACCCTTATATATATCCTGGCTCCTCAATGAGGCTGTAAACTGAGACCTTTCTTAAACTTTTTACACAGTAAAATGTAAAATAATGGGAAAAACAGTGAAAGCTCGTCTCTGCTAAGAGTTTCACTCAACCACCTTCTGGGTTAAACATTAACGCGTTTTCCAGTTCTTTCGTACTGCACACTGGTGATTTTCTAGCTATAAGTTATAACAAAGTTTATCATTCAAATGGCCCCCTAAAGTGCAAGTTGTCTTAGAGGAATAAATAGTGTCTAATATGTCTGTTTTTCTGGTAAAGGAGAGAAAAAAGAAAACTGAATAATATGAAAAAGAAACAGGAGGAAAAAATTAAAAACACAAGTAGCAGTGGTTTTAGCCCCAGTGGAAAACATACATTTATTGGGAAGAATTCTCAGCAGCAACAGTGGAAATCTTACATTTTCTAGCTCAATTACAACATCAGGATCTTAGATATTGGTAAGAGGCTTGTTTCCAAGAACTTTGATGCTGAATCAATATGGTCCTAAGTGATACATTAAAAGGACTGCAGAAAATGTCCTACCATTATTAATAAATTGTTCCATAGCCTTCAATATATTTTTTCTTACACATTTAGTCATTGTTTAAATTACCGTTTTACTGAAATGAAATCATGAATGTCGAGGATTTAGGAAAAATGGTGCAATTTGTAAGCCAGCCAGTCCAGCTATTCTGTCTACAGATTTCTACAGAGGCATTAGTTGGACCATCGGCTTATGATACACCATGGATTCTCCTAGAAAATTCTCAGATTAGCAATTTGTTATTAAAATGCACTGTGCTGCTTTTTGGATTCAAATTTGAGATTACTATCCAGATATTAGTCAGATGTGTTTACTCGTTGCTTTTAATGAGAATGCACGGTGCCAGGCGACACTTTCCTGTGCTGGATGCTGTTTGGCCTTTGGCAAAGGAGAGAATCTGTGCAGCTTAATACCCAGTACAATGGAAAGGGCCCCTTAGTCTTTCTCAAACTCCTGATTCTCTCTGAATAACAGCCATTTCTTTACTATGAAATCAGGCTTTTTACTCCATTATTACACAGCCATCTCTTTACTATGAAATGAGGCTTTTTACTCCATTATTACAAATAAAGCATAGAATCAAATGCCTCTGAGAGAAGAAACATATTGACTTGAAGTTTTCATATTTTTAGGATAATATTGAGAAATGACCCCACCTAAACTTTGGGCAGAGATGCCCTATACGACACGCTTTGACACTTTGACACAGCATCTGATGTGTACAGTAGCAGATGCTAAACAAAATTCTTGTACATGAACTAAACAGTAGAATATAGGTAAGTAGATCCATATTGGTAGAAGATCTGTACTCGACAAGGATTGTTTAATGAAAAGATGTCACTGAAGCAGGGACTCCAGTGACATGCCACAGGAAATACATACAGGTTAGGGCATCTAATTAGGATTTCTAATTAGGAATCCTAATTAGAGTATGATTGGAGAGGATCCAGGATGGACCATTTAGCCATTACTCTCTCTTCTGCCAGCCTTTCACAGACACACACTAGGAATTTACCTTGTCACACAAATTTGGCCTTAGAAAGAAAAGCTAACAGGTCAGATACATACACACAGAACATGGTAAAGTGAATCCTATGGATAGTTTGGTTTAGGGGAAGTGAGAAGTGCTAAATCCAGAAAAAATGTCTACATGTATTTTATCTTTTTTTAGAAAAATTTGCTTAGAGCTGGTCTTGATTTCAGAGAAATGCACAGATCTAATCGAATCCTTTTTCTATCAACACAATTAGCTCTATCTAATGTAAGTAAACTCACAGCAGAATTCCTTAGAGGTCACCTGATCTGACCCTGCCATTTCAAGGATGAATAAACTGGAACACTTACCAGTGTTCACATATCAACTCACCTGGGCACAGGTCCCCTTACAATCTTGCCTAATGTTTATTCACACCCACAGTTCCACCCGCGTAGACCACTTATAAGGAAGCCCTGTTTCTAGCGGAAACTGACAATTGACAAAGGTTACAGAAGTCAATTCTGAATTTATGTTTGGGGGCATACGGCTTAATCTTCTAACTTGTATTTTTTTTTTTTTGTCCTTTTTGTGACCGCCCGCACCATGCTCAGCCAGTGAGCGCATCGCACCAGCCATCCCTATATAGGATCCGAACCCGCCGCGGGAGCGCCGTTGCGCTCCCAGCGCCACACTCTCCCAAGTGCACCACGGGCTCGGCCCCAAACTTGTATTTTATTTGTACATTGTCATCAAAGAACCAATATTTAGGAACTAGAGAACATGGAATAGTCTATGAGTCAATTTTATTGCAGAAATAGGTGAGCCCACTTAATGCCATCTAGAAATAGTGAGAAGCAAAGGGAACGGGCCACGAAGGAGCCCATGTGAGAAGAAGGAAATCTACGTCCTGCTTCCTTCTGCTGCATTCACACCTTCAGGTCCCTGCCAAGGTAATGACCCAACTTACTCGTGTGTCAGTAAACTAGGAAGGCATTATTATCTCTATTTTAGAGAGTAAGCGGAAGCACTGAGTGAGAAGATGATTTGCCCCTAGGGAGGCATTGCTCAGGCAAGGTCAGCAGAACATGCAACTCTGAAATGAGAGCTAGGATGGATGCCGGCCCTATAACAAGCCTGGACAGAAAGGTTCCTGGCAAGGGTGACGTGATCTTAAATGGACTGACCCTGCACAAAGTCCAAAAAGAGGAAGAGGTGTTCTGGCATCAGAAAGGAGACATGGACTCTTACTGTCCTCAAGGTAATTTGAGAGATACATGGTTTGGAGATAAAATTCTTTGAAGAAAATTTTATGAGTGAAGTTGCTGTGTGGCTTTGGCTCTGGCAATTTAAGATTATGAGAACCCAAAACTTCAGTATTTAATAATTCTAGCAAATTTCTGTTTTGTCACTTCTTTTAACTTTATTTGTAGTAATTATTTCATATCGCAATTCAATTCATCGAGCATCACTTGACACTGTCTATAGTCCAGGCCTCTTCAATATACTGGGGATTCAAAGACGTAAAGATCACAGGAAACCTCAGGCCCTGATGAACAAGCAGTCCAGGCTCTCAAAATACCCTGCGGGGTTCCCATACACCATTCATATTTAAAATTATAAAACTGTAAAAGAAGATGAAATGTGGACACATGACAAAGTTCTACATAATCACTAGAAAAAATAGTAATGACTCTAGCTAGGAATGTAAATAGCATGTCTTAAAAGCAACCTGAAGAATCAGCAAAGGCGAACTTATGACCTTTCATGAGAAACGAAGTTATGACAGAGAAGTCACCTTGCTGGTGGGAAGGGACAGCGGGCCATTCTGCTTATGAGAAAACTTTCAAGAGATGAGCTTCCATTGCTCTCACGGAGGCTGCAGGCCCCTTGTTGCTCTTATAATTTCAGATTGACATGTTGCCCTCTTCAGAAACATAAGCTACTAGTACATTTATAAATTACCTTGCAATATGAGGTGAATTTACCCCTTTCAGGATGACAAGGCAGAGTTTGCAAATCTCTTTTTCTTCTTATTTAATCCCTGGATTTTTACCTATACTGTGAATGCAAGTAATGCACATTAGTCAATTAATAGGCTGTTAAGTGACAACAGTTCCGGGCAATTTAATTACTGTTGGTAAAATAAGAAATGAATGATTGCATGTCAGTAACCAATTCCAGTTCCTTTCCTTGGAACAGATTAACTTTGAATCGTGATAGTTTTTCTGGAAAAAAAAAATTGATTGTTTCTGTCAACATATTAGTTGCCATTTCAACTATTACAGAAACTTAAGTTTTTCTGTGTTATTTTTCATCTAGATGGGATGTGAGAAAGTGATAGCAACAATATTTTTTTCAAATAAAATAATATTTATTTTTAAATAAATTAAAATTGTTGGTGGAAAAGCCAAGACAAGAATAAGAGTGCTTTGCTTTTCTGTCCATGTTTGTGCCCCCATTGCCCTGCGGACGATTCCCAACAATTCACACTGTTTTATTAATTGAGTAAACCCAAGAGAAATAGCAAGAAGCAACAATCTTAGTGTTAGTGATTGTTTCTTTCATTTTGCACCCATTTCACTTAGAATAAAACCCCAAACCTTTAACATAATTTGGCTCTGATTGTTTGATGTGTTTAATTTGTTTGATGTCTGGCTTTCTGACCAGAGTCCCAGTCCACTGAGGGCAGTGTCTTCATCTCTTTAGTTCACTGCTTCTCTGAGCGACCAGAATAGTGCCTGGGCAAAAACATGCTTAATATATGCTTGCTGATTGAATAAATGAGTGAGCAGAACAAAATATAGCTAGGACAGGCATTAATAATTACTTATGACTTTAAAATTGAGCTCTGAATGTATATGAAGTAGAGAAGAGTGAACTGTCTAAAAAGAAATTATAGGGAAAAAATAAAAAATTCTACACTCTATTAATGAAATTGGATTGCATTACATAGCCAATAGATAAAAGATAAATCAGATCTAAAAAAAATGTGAGCCATGAAAAGGTTGAGTTAGACACAATAAAGCTGTCCATCATCCGCCCCTGCCCACCAAAAGGTGAGCAAACTCATGGCTTGCATCTCAGTTCATCACTGTGTTGATAAGTGCATTTTAGCGGCAATTCGGTGTGTTAATACCTAAGTCTACAGATGCTTTCTTCAGAGCAATTAAGCTTTTTTGAAATATAGCCTTCCTCTGCAATCCCCTATTATTAAATATTTATTGAAAAGCAAAGAAGATTTGTAGTTACATTAAGGAAGGATTATAGGGTTTATAGTTTACTGAGAGGAAACCTCATAACATTCATTTTCAAAGATTGGATCATCTTGTCTTACAATTAATTGCTTTATAGCATTGACACCTGGAGGGAGAATTCTTGGATAAAGTGCCAACAATGTCACATACATTCCCAATCATTTTAATGTCCCTTTCAAGTAAAATCTATTCCCTTAAAGACCCCTTTGTACTTGATCTTCTGCTGGACTACTATCTGGGCGGACACAAGTCCCTCATCCTGTCTGTGATGAACCATTGCTGGAATCTCCTAACCAGTTTTTCTGCCTCTAGCTTCACCGTCTGCCAGCGCATCCTCCCCATTTCAGAGAGTTGTTTTTCTAATATGTAGAACTGAGCCTTCCATTCATTGCTTCAAACCCTTCCAGGATTTCTCACAGTTTTGAAATTAAAATCCAATGACCCCTCCTAACAAAGGGGTCTCGCACAGCATCTCTCTCCAGTGTCATGCCCTGCCACCTCGAACTCTCTCCCATACCTGGCCATTCATGTTCATGTGCACCTCACTAGTCCTTGGCTGTGATACTCATCCCCATTTTCTGACCAGGGAACCCCTTTTTGAGCAGAACCTCATAGTGGTGAAAAGCACAGAGTCTGAAGCCAGATGCCTGGGTTTAAATCCTAGCTCAGCTGCATAATAATAGTGTAACTTTGGGCAAGTTACTTTACTTAAACTTGGTTTTCTGTGTATTCTTTATTATGGGAATAATAGTAGTGTCTTTCCTATTATATGAGTTATGTGTGTAAAACTCTTAGAGCAGTCACTGGTATGTAGTAGGTGCTCAATAAATGTCAGCTGCTTCTATTCCAGCATCATCTCCCCCGAGGGGTCTGAGCCCCTCACCTACTCTTAACCACCTCTAGCAGGCTTGAACACTCTGAACTTTGAGCCACCCCTGCTGTTGTCACACGGGTCATCCTGCCTTGAAATCATATATTTATAGATTCATCTCTCCACACACTGTGATCAAGGTCAGAGGTCCACTGTGTTCACATTGCTCTTCTGAGAACCTAGTTTGACACCCAACACTTGTAACCTAGAAGCAGCTCAGTAAATTCTTTTGAATAAATGAATGGACAAATGAAGACTACAGAAAAGAACATTGGAAGCACTGGCGGGCAGGCCTCTGGTGCCCCGCTGATGGCACATGTCTTTCAGTCTCACGGCTGTGGAAGGGATCCAGGCTGGAGCCCGCTCTGATCACATGGGGTCTCCTCAGGTCAGAGGAGTCCAGGAAAGACTCCGATTCCTTGGCGTTGCTCTGAACTAGCTAGTGAGGAGTGTACGGTGGGGGACATCAATCATAGATATCCCCTTTTGAATTTTAGTCACTTGCCCCGCCGGGAAGGATCTCTCATTTTTCTTTTGGATCATTTTCTTGCTTATTGAAGCTTGCCTTCTCCAGGGGCCAGGCAGAACTGCTCCTCTGATAGGGTTCATAATAGCAATGAGTAAGTCCTGACATGGGACCTGGTCTTGGTGCTGTACGCACCTTATTTCAGGACACAGTAGAGTTAACCTCACTTCCTGGATTGGAATCCATCCCTTCACCACTGAGCAGCTCTGTCCTTGGGCAAGTTACTCAGCTTCTTAATGCTCTAGATCTCCAGGCATAAAATGGGGAAAATACTAATAATTACACCTACCTCATAGCACTGTTTCAAGGCTAAAGTCATTCAATAAGTGTAAAGCCTTTAGAATAATGCCTACTACTTAGTAAGTGCTCAGAAAGCATTAGCTGTGGCTATGGTCTGAAGGTCTGTCCCCTCCACAGCTCATGTGGAAGCTTGATGCCCAATGTGGCGCTGTTGAGAGGTCAGACCTTTGGGAGGTGATTGGATCACGAGGACTATGCCCTCATGAATGGATTAATCCATCTGTCCATTAATGCATCAGTGGGTTAATGGATGAGTGGTTTATCACAGGAAGGCCACTGGTAGCTTTACGAGAAGAGCAAGTGTGCACAAGTTAACGTCACTTTATCCTTCATTATGTGAGACCTTGTACCACCTCGGGGCTCTGCAGAGAGTTCCTGCCAAAAAGAAGGTCCTCACCAGATGCTCCCCCTGGACTTTGGACTTCCTGGCCTCCAAGACTGTAAGGAATAAATTTTATTTTTTTTTATAAATACCCACTTTTAGGTATTCTGTTATAAGCAATAGAAAATGGGCTGATAGGCCGGCCCGGTGGCGCACTGCTACAGTGCGCTGCTTGGGAGTGCGGTGGCGCTCCCGCCG
>NW_007732516.1:31714-42870 GCF_000696425.1 Galeopterus variegatus | reverse complement strand
CTTTGGACTTCCTGGCCTCCAAGACTGTAAGGAATAAATTTTATTTTTTTTTATAAATACCCACTTTTAGGTATTCTGTTATAAGCAATAGAAAATGGGCTGATAGGCCGGCCCGGCGGCGCACTGCTACAGGGCGCTGCTTGGGGGTGCGGTGGCGCTCCCGCCGCGGGCTCTGATCCCACATACAGACCAGTTCCTGCTCACTGGCTGAGCGAGGTGCGGGCACAGCACCAAGGTTTGCGATCCCGTTGCCGTCCCGGTCCGGTACAGGCGCAACACTGAGGGTTGTGATCCGTTGCAGTGCGCCACCGGGCTGGCCCCATATTAAAGTCTTTGAGAACTGCCTTCCTGGGTTCTTTTCCTAGTCAATTCCTTGAAACCAAGATTTACCACTTAGTTATCTCATGTAAAGAATTAGTCCCAGAACCTGATTTGGGAACATTGAAATTGACTCAAGGTCTCGTGAGTTTCTCCATATTCCATCCACAATGAAGCTTTCCTACCCCTAAATTCCATTAGCCAAACCTTCAAGGCTTCTCAGACAGGATCTGGCCATATAAAATAGATAGAGGTGGTTGTTCAGCTGACAGCTGCTGACCCAATCGTGGGTCAGTATGACTCACAGGGTGAAAAAGCGGTGGACTGAGCGGCAGGGACAGAGGAAAATTACCTCTCTGCGGCAAGATAATGACTTTCACCTCCTTTGTGGCAGTTTGCTGCTGGCTTCATGAATAGAGAAAAAGGAAAAGCAAAGTATTAGTCAAAGCAAAGTAGAACAAATTAGACTTGAATAATTGGGGGAAATAGGCCCAAGACATACTTTTCTAAATGAATGAATATAGAGTTGCTGCCGTTTCTCCATAAAGCAGATCTACTTCTCTCTCCTGTTTAAAGATCTCTTTTGGGTCTTTGTGTCTTGTAGAAGAAAGTCCAAGCGCTTTCGCACAGTCCATAAGGCACTTCAAAGTCTGGCCTGGGGCTGCCTCTGCAGGTGCCTGTCCTTCAGCTTCTCCCAGTTATCCCAACCCCACGGGCATGTTTTTTTTTTTTTTTACAACCACACAAAATTCACCGCTTCCCAGCTAAGACTGGGCTGGTCCTTTCTTTTTACATTTGAATATGCTATATAATTTGGGAAAATTATATATATAATTATGTATATATACATAAGTTATATGTTTACAATCACTTGTACATATAAGAATATATACTACACGTACACTAGTGTGTGTGAATATGTACTCATGTGGATATATATGTATATATGCATATACGTAAGTGTTATATATGTATTCTTTGTGGCCCCGTCACTATCAAATGCATCTCTGTGCTTTCCACAGGAGCTGAACTTTGTGTCTACTGCTACAGTCTGTGCTCACGTCTATTGCCCCCGTAGATGGTGTTCTTCAGGACAGGGAGTAAGCATTTCCACTGCAGCGGGGCCTGGTGCACGGCCATTCCCAGTTGCCCATCCAGGGGCAGGCAGTCAGACCTTCTTTAACATCAATTCTGAACCACGATACTTCATAAGACAGAGATCTTGCAGGCACCTTCAGGATTGCTTCTGAGAATATCTGCTTATAGAGATCATACTATATTTTTCAGTTGCTGTTTTTCTCCCTTTCTCTTCTCTAGAAACCATCAATAAGGCTCACTTAGTTTTGTCAGCTGAACCATCTGGGTAGTTGACTCTAAAGGAGTGAAAGCAGCATATTTTAAGTTTTGAATTCAAAATTTTCAAAAAAAGATTAAATTCTATAAAAGTTTATTTATTATAAAAACAGCTATAATTAAGGACTAACTTTTACCAAAAAGTACAAGGTTCTTACAATAAATAAAAACAGCTATAATTAAGGACTAACTTTTACCAAAAAGTACAAGGTTCTTACAATAAAATTACAATACTTTCTTGGAGGGCATGAAATGACCTAAATGAATGAGGAAAGATAACATTCAGGATTGAGGGGGAGGGTAAAAGATAACATTGCTGTGGGGAAAAGCAATATCCAAAAAACTGGCTCTCTAATAATGACAGAAATTAAAAATTTGGCAGGGGGTCTGAAGAACCTTTTTGTAGACATCCAAGTTGCCCCAGATTTACAGAACTGCCCTCTTACAAAGTCTCATTTAAGCTGAATCAAAAATTGTGTAAAGTTTTGTTCACTGAGGACACCATCCAACACCAAAGGAAAACCCACCATTATTACAACTAAGAAACATATCCTCACACCCATCTCCTGCCGTGTTTTTAATTTAAATTCTGATATCTACAGCAGCTTATTTTTTTCCTGAAAAAATTACAGCAAGAACTGGAGAAGGACATGCAGTGAAAGTGTTTTGTACCTGTTTACGTATTCATTCAAAACGTATTCACTGAATACCAACACTGCTCCATGCATGATTTCTACCTGAAATAGTCAAATGGTTTTTATTTTTATATATTTATTTGTGAAAGCTTTCATTTAAGTATTGAAGCTTTTACAACTAATTTAATATACAACTTTGTCCATATATACTTAGGCCTTATTCCTGATTCATTCAACAAATGATAATAGAACACCTGCTAGAATGTGCCAGAACATTCTATGAACATTCCCTATTATATTCTTTTATGTTTGTGTCTTTGCCAATTAAATTATTAATCCATCTTTATATGCTTAAATTGCTGGTATTTTATATCTTGCTTCAGTTAAGGTTAGATGCTTCATTCAATTTTGTTTAATACATTTATTTTGAAACTACTCTAATGAACCTGGTTTCATTTCCATACCATTCTTTTTATTTCACAACTTCTTTTTAAATTTTTTTTCTCTATAATGCACACATATGCACACACCTTTGTGAAAACACAAAGGTGAACAAAGCAGGTGAAGCGCCTGCTCACATGGATCTTGCAATAGAATGGTAAAGACAGAGTACAATGAATTAAATGTGGGTACAATGTAACGCCCTGAGGGATGTACCCCTCAAATGGTTTTTAACACTTCAGTTCTTCACTGTTTAGATATCCAGGTAAATGAACCCCGAAGACTGATCTGGATTCCTGGAGAGAATCCATCTCGCCTCTTCAAGGGAGTCATCTTGCCCTTTAAGACGGTGTGGGAACCAGCACCGTGTCTGCAGCAGGGGAGAAACGTTGGTGAAGCTTGCAGGACATTGAGTTTTAGAGAACATGTTCTTGCTGGTGGGTCGATCCAGTCCTCTACGTTGATTCATCACAGAAATGCAAGGACACATGCTACCAAGATGTGGATTTTGGATGGAGTAATTAAATGTTCCGCAAAGTGTTCAAAAAATTAAAAAAGCAGAGAATGGAAAATTATATTGTTAAAAACATGAGTAGAGAAACATTTGTACCTTGAAGTGAACATTGGGGGATTAGACTGGCATTATGCTTCAGGACTAAAAAGAAAAATAAGAAATGATTCACTGTACACACCACACACACTCACACACACAGAGATTCTGTATGTGAAGGTTGCAGAGGGCAGGACAGAATTCAACAAGTTCTGACATGCCTTTGATGCTGAATATACATACAAAATACATGATGAGATCAATACCTTCAAAAAGACTTGAACTCAGGCAAAAACCACAGGATGACATCATCAGGCACAAAGGATGTGCTCCAAACAGTGGGAATGATGTGGGGAAAGCAGAGCATGAAGGGAAGATGAGACTGACAGGGGAGGCTTTGAGGAGGAGCTGAGACCAAGGTAAAGGGCCAGCGGACCACAGGAGGGAAGCCTCAGGGGTGAGCTCAGGCTGCTGAATCTCAGGGCACTGAGGAGCCAATCAACCGCTTACAGAGAACCGTGCAAGGGAGGCCTCCTAAAGAAAGGGCAGCCAGATGGAAACCTTTTCATCAGTATTAGCCTTTGACCTCTGACATTCGAACTTTCTTGCCCTTCCATTGTCAAATATTTTTAAATGCCAAATCATGAGGTGTAAGAGAATGCATAAAAACAAAATCACATGACTTATATTAAAACCTGAAAGCGTTTGTAGTAGAAACTGCTTACGCTGGTTGCTACATTTTTATGAAATTAGGCTCCAAACTCTCTAAATGTATTTATTTGACACATTTTGTCATGTCTTCTTAATGCATCTGGTGTTTAATTTACTTTCTCTTCATATCAGGAAAGAAGACTTGAGCTTGCAGTTAAGGGTGGGGCTTGAAGTGAGACTATCCGCGGTAACTGGGGTCCATGAACTTGCATGGGGAAAAATAAATAAAAAAGAGTACATCTTTATTTTTACTAATCCTTAACCAAAAGTTAGGATTCCCATCAGTTATGAAGGTAGGAAACAAATCACCATACTATTAGCAATACTGTGACTTTGTCACTGGTAGAAATCACAGGGAGTCTAACCCATTAGAGTTGCTGAAGTTATCTTGAAATATTATTTATGCTCATTACTACTTCAATATTACATTTGGTATTAGACTTCCCCTTGGATATTCTTATTGAATGTATTAATGATGAAGTATGCATATAACTATATAATAATTTTAAAATATTTTAAATCTATTTTAATATAATTGATTTCCTTCTTAGCCCTATGTATTTTATTTTGTTTTATGCAGTTGAAGTATATTTCTGATAAGGGATCCAAGGGCCTCAGCAGACTGTCCCAGGGGGCCATGCACAAGATGGATCGAGAGCCCCTGACTTAGGGTCCATGTGTGGGTGTGACAGTGGTCCCTTCCTCCTAGTGTGGTGGCGATGATTAGATAAGCTAATATATGTCAGGCACTTAGAATAGTGGCTTGAGACACAGCTCCTTATAACTCTTGCTTATCACTGTCCTTATCATCTCAAGGAAAGACAGAGTCCTCATGTGCCTAATGCAGCTCTTTGAAGACATGCATATTGACTAAAATTCTCCATCTTTCTTAGAAAGGAGGGGTTTGATGTGATGGTGCTGACATCGTGTCAGTCAGGCCATATGTGAAAATACGTAAATGGTAAGAGAGAGTTTCCCATGAATCTTTAAAAAGGAAATCAGCTTCTTAATCAATTTGCTCAAAACCGACCTTTTTTATTCCTCCTACTAGTGACAAAACCTGTCAGACAAAGCAAGATAATAAAATAAATTCATGGCACAGACATGAGAAGTGAGCGTGTGATTTCTTTACCCTACGGTTTTTATCAAATCAAGTCAAGCTCTGTTTTTTTGATGTTTTTTTTTTCCCCCCACTTATCTTTTGTTGTCATAGTTGAGTAATCTAGCATGTAGCCTAAAATGTTTCGCATGATGAATTATTAAAAATCTTTAACTGTTGGACAACCTTACTGTGATATAAGGGTGTTTTGCTTGGGTTTGTTTTGTTATGTTCTTTAAAAAAATTACCCCTTGTTTTGCTGTGAGGGGAGACAGCTAATGAAAAATGGCCCCGAATTATTGTGAAACAATTGTCTGTAGTGTAATCAAGTCTGTTTCTGCCCTGCAACTACTCCAGGATATAATGATACATGTATCATTAAGCAGCTGCTCTGGATGCCCGAGGAAACTGCTGCAAATTTGTACCTATTGTTTCCTTTTTGCAGCCTCGCTTCCCCAGCAGCACCCACGTTCGCTCCATTCCCTCATGCTTTTTGGAATATGGTTGCAAAAGTTTTGTGAAATGCAATCATGTATCTTTACACATATAAATTTGTGCATATAGATACACACACGTGTGTTGTGTTGTGTGTTGTGTGTGTGTGTGTATGCACTTTTTTTTTCTTTTCCTTTTCAAAAAGCAACCACACAATAAAACAGTTCATTCTTCTGGGAACTTTTTGTAATCATGGAATGCATAAAGTAAGCTTTTTAGGATGGTGGTTTTTAACAGAGAAAGCAGGGGTGAAGGGAGAGTGTGTGACTGATGTTTAATTAGAACAAGCTTCTAAAATAAAGCAATTATTTGTTTAATGGCTGCTAAATTTTATGTAGTAAAAGGGCTCAAGCTTGATCTCTCTCCCTCGCTCTGTATGTGTGTGTATGTGTGTGTGTGCTTTTAATCATTAAGCAATTCTGAATGGGGTCCAAAGTATCATTCTCAGTACCACAGTCCTCCAACCCAGAGTGAAACAGAGTAGAAAAGTTTTAACACCCTCGTGATAATTATAGGTAACATCATTGTGTTTATAAGTGGTCACATTTATTTTTCATTTTCTGTGATGGTTCCCCTAATACCAATGTTACAGAAAAAAGTAACATGGGAAGGAGAGAGATCTAAATAAATTTCAAGTGTAAGAGATTTCTCTTTTCATGAGATATAGCATAGAACTTAACTATCAAGAGGTTTTCCATTGAATGTTTTATATTTGCCTGTATTTTCAATGTTATATGTCCAGAATTAATCAGGCATGTTCTCCATAACTAACATATGGCTAAAATATGTTTTATCTGTTTGCCATAAAATTAATAAAAGCATATGAATATATAAACAACTGAAAGCTGTAATCTGTTTAGTGGAATAACAAAGTAACTTGTTGTTAATAAGCACATCAACAAGGTGGTGCCAAGAGAGAACATTCAATGTGATATTTGTGCATAAGTATTTTGGGACAAATAGCATCCTCCTGGGGCAGATTTAACTTGTGCATTTTATATTTGTGTTTTATAACTGCAACAAAAGAACACCGATAATGTGTATTCAAGAGCCTTTCCATTTCTATAAATGTATGCATAAGCTCACAGGATTTGTCTTTCATCCATATAAATGGTAGCCCATTTAAACAATCACTTAGAACTGAGCAGTAACACACATTGGTGACAATATAGGAAATAAGACAATCATTTAAATGATTTGTACCCTGTCCAATGATTTTTAAATCTCTAGATAGACAAATGGAAATCCTCTCAAAATGTAATCTAATTTTGAAGTACAAAGATACTCCAAAAAGTTCATAGAAAGTTTCACACTATCTTTTAATTCTGTTTTTTCACAGACTTTTTGAAGTGCCCTTGTAGAATTCAATGTGGAGGTTCAAGAGGAGACAAGGCTTTCAGCCACATCCAGCTGAACTACAATTATGTCCTCAAGTATGATCCCATTGCAGAGAGTGTTATAATGTGTTCACACATTCAGCATCAACAATTATGACGAGAAACACTATTTCATTATTTTTTAAATAGTAAGATTCGGGCCGGCCCAGTGGTGCACTCAGGAGAGTGCGGTGCTTGGGAGCGCGGCGGCGCTCCCGCCGAGGGTTCGGATCCCATATAGAGACCGGTCCGCTCACTGGTTGAGCGTGGTGCGGGCGCGACACCGATGGTTGTGATCCCATTACCGTTCACGAAAAAAGACAAAAAGGAAAAATAAAAAAATAAAAATAAATTGTAAGATTCACTAGTAAGGAACTACAGCACCGTGAGTCCAACCAAATTAAGTATATAGACTTCTAATACAGATGAGTAAGAAAATTGGCTTTAATACTTTCAGAAACCAAAGTGCTAAAACATGCTTTAAATTTAAAATTTAAATTTAACAATTAAATTTAAATTTAAGGTACATGCTTTAAATTGTTAATGTAAAGACCAAAAAACTAAGGGAAAATGGGGGTTGGAATGGGAGATGGTGTCAGAAACTTCTCTGTCCCACATGCACATTGCTCATGGTCAGAGCAAATGTTCAGCCTTTGGAGGAGCTTCAGCATGCACAGTTAGCATGTGAGCTGGACTTTGAACCAAAGGGATGGTTTGAGTTGGAGTTTCATGCTACGAGTGAATTGACATTTCAGGGGAATCTTATTCCAAATCTGTTACAATGCTCAGTTCACCTGAAGAATCAAAGCATATTCCAAATCTGTTACAATGAGTGAATTGACATTTCAGGGGAATCTTATTCCAAATCTGTTACAATGCTCAGTTCACCTGAAGAATCAAAGCACTCACTTAATAGGTTTAAACCTTTATTGATGCAACGAACTTTTGATATATGTGTCAAATATTATAATTATAAATAAATTAGAGAAGAACGATTCCCCAATATCCTCCTTTATTAGGTTTTGCGATTATGACCAACTGATGGAAAAGAATACAGGATCTAGAACAGAACTTAACCATGCACCTCACCAAATTAATGTTTTAGTTTTATAAGTGAATTCAATAATTTACTAAAACAATAGATTTCAACAGAAAGAAGAGCACTTATGTGTACTAGTTGAAATTTATACATATATTTTTCTAAAATTATTGGCTAATAATAGAACTGAAATATATGCTCTGAATCAAACCTG
Organism: Galeopterus variegatus; assembly: GCF_000696425.1. NCBI lineage: Eukaryota > Metazoa > Chordata > Mammalia > Dermoptera > Cynocephalidae > Galeopterus > Galeopterus variegatus. The sequence continues at coordinate 34,639 of NW_007732516.1, read as the reverse complement.
ACCCAATCCTGTCTCATTCTACCAAAATCTAGGTCCCAAACTATAAAAGTAAAATAATTAAGGGCAGGCATTAATAGCCTTGCTCTCTTCCTGAAGCCTACTGAAAGACGATGGAATGCCGTGTCGAATTAGCTGGAATGCCACTCAGATGTTATTAGAAGGATCGTGATGCTAAGATACATCAACATCCAATCTTTTGTGGTTTGTGGAAATGGAAAAACAAACACCAAATAAGTCCTGGTATTTGAACCACAGCAGGAAGAAGCATTTAGAAAATTCTCCCAAGAAGGCAATTTGGCAAAGACCAAAGAGACCGAAGACACTAACTAGCCTGGGAACCGGGGTGTATTTGTGGCCAAGAGTGCCATCAGGAAGGCTTTGTTCTCATCATAGAATTCATTGCACGTGGTCCTAAATGAAAAGCCATATTTGTAGACAAATGGTACATTTCATAGAAATTACATCCACTATAGCTATGCAAGAGTTTCAATCTAACTCACCTAAGAAATCATGAATTTTAGTACTTTTCACACAATCAATAAAAATTGTGGGAAGTGGAACTTGGGACTGCATATTAATCTTGCATCCAGCTCCTTGCTAGCTTTCAACAGCAACTATTCATCTTGTTGAGCCTATAGAAGTGATTTGTTTCATCTGTACACTCCACGCGCAGCTAAATATAAAATCAACTTCTATTTAACAAAGTGGACTAACAGCATGAGGCCTCTCAGGGTAGCCTGCAACCTTGGTGTAACATTGCAAATGCCTGCAACATGTCAGCACAGAGGCCAAGCCATTACAATGTTGCTTAATAATGAAACTTTATTGATAGGTTAGCTAATAGGAATTTTCCATCTTAAGTTGCTGACAGACCAAGTTCTGGCTTCTTTTCCGAGTGCTTCCACAAATATTCTGTCATGTCTTGAAGTTCTTCAATTACTTACTCTGCTTATTGGAAATCAAGTTAAAATTATCCATTAAGCAAATGATTCATTCTCATTTAGATAAATAAGGAGTGTAACCCCTTTTACAGAAAGTGGGTGCTGCCCAGGTACGTTTCACAAGTCTCCACCTATTGGGCTGTTACTGCCTTTAATAAATGGAGCCTAGACTGGCAGCAAGTAGGAAAAAGGGCTGGAATGTGGACACCTCCATCAAAGAGTCTGTTTAACTTGATACAGGCATTATTTGCTGCTTTCAACCCTGGGGCAGCAATAGACAGCAAGAGTAGATCACAACCACTGTCACTCCGAAAAACCCATCTGGGCTTTCGAAGCCCATCAGGTCTCACAACAGTTCTCTAAATTGAAGCATAGTCACCACTATCACGTGCGTGGGTGTGTGCATACGTATGTGCATGCAAACACACACACACACACACACACACACACACACAACCTAGCTTTGATTCTCAGCCGTTTTATTTGTTTACCAAGAGTGGTGCTGTAGAAGCAGTGGGAATGTCCAACTGTGTTTCTAAAGAGGAGGCTTTCTGCTGTCAGCAAGTAGGAAAAAGGGCTGGAATGTGGACACCTCCATCAAAGAGTCTGTTTAACTCGATACACGCATTATTTGCTGCTTTCAACCCTCCGGCAGCAATAGACAGCAAGAGTAGATCACAACCACTGTCACTCCAAAAAACCCATCTGGGCTTTCTAAGCCCATCAGGTCTCACAACAGGTCTCTACATTGAAGCATAGTCACCACTAACACATGCATGTGTGTGTGCATACGTGTGTGCATGCAAACACACACACACACACACACAACCTAGCTTTGATTCTCGGCCGTTTTATTTGTTTACCAAGAGTGGTGCTGTAGAAGCAGTGGGAATGTCCAACTGTGTTTCTAAAGAGGAGGCTTTCTATGCCAGGCTCGACCTATTTCAGCGTGACAGCTGTAAGTAAATGTGAAGCTATTAGTAGCACTTAACTATTCCTTTGTAACAAACCACTCCATTGAGGTTTACAACGATGACGATTTATTTTTTCTCACTATTCTGTGGGTCTGCAGAGCACTTCCTCCTCTGACTTTGCCTGGGCTCTCTTATGTGGCTACATGCAGTAGCTTGGGATCAGCTGGGCTGGGAGGTCCATGACACCTTGCTCACATGCCAGACAACTGGTGCCAGCCTTTGGTTGTGGCAGTTTGGTTTCTATCCACGTGGCTTTTCGTCCTCCAATAGCCTGGACTGGCTTCCTTCCATGGTGGACTCAGAGTAGCATTCTAGGAGATTAAAGAGATGAAAGCTTTGAGGCTTTCTAAGTTCTTTTAAATCTAAGGTCTAGACTTGGAAGTTGTACTGTGTTACTTCTGCCATATTCTGTCTGTCATAGCTGTCACCAGGCCAGCCCAGATTCAAAAGTTAGGGCAATTAACTCCAGCAGTGGATAAAAGGAACAGCAAAGACACATTACAAAGGGGAGTGGCTTCTAGAATGAAAGAAATTGGTGCCTGCATTTTTCAATCCACAGCAATATGGAAGTTGAAGGAATGTTTTCTTGGGTAACCTGAACTACCTGACCATCATCCTCCCCTTTTGATGGTATAATATAGAAAATTGCAATTGCCCCTTCACATCCTTTGCTATGATGTGGCTCCCTTTTACTTATTAGAGATGGGCTATTTAAAGGTCTTCCCACTGGAAGGAGAACTCTGGTGGCCTCACAAGGACTTAGAGGACAAATACAGCCTTACATGTCTATCTTTAGTTAAGAGTAGGAACTGAGCACTTGGCACAGATCGTCCACCTAGAAGCTGCTTAATATAGATTTTTCAAGTCAATGAATAAGGAAAAGATGGGCTCACAATGGGGATAACTTACTGACCCTTTCTTTCCCTGACAGTTTAATTTTCAAAGGCAAGAATCATACTTATCAGAATCAAATTCAACAAACAAGTATTGAGTAACCAACATGTGTTCAG
>NW_007732516.1:24844-31181 GCF_000696425.1 Galeopterus variegatus | reverse complement strand
AACTTTTTAAGAATTTCATTTCTTTTTTTTTTCCTTTTTTTTTTTTTTTTCGTGACTGGCAACGGATCGCAACCCTCAGTGTCGCGCCCGTACTGGACCGGGACCGGCAACGGGATCGCAACCCTCAGTGTTGCGCCCGCACCTCGCTCAGCCAGTGAGTGGGAACCGGTCTGTATGTGGGATCCAAACCCTCGGCGGGAGCGCCGCCACGCCCCCAAGCGGCGCACTGTAGCAGTGCACCACCGGGCCGGCCCCCTAGAATTTCATTTCTATTACACCAGTTATTCACTTCAGATGTATTTGTCTCAGGGAACTAGAATATAGGAACATCAAACACTACCATCTGGGGAAGCGCTATTCTGCTTTTGTCTGTGCACATCAGGAAAGTCATTGGTTGGTTACATGTAAAAACAACACTGTCAAGAGATATTGAACTAAAATGACAATTTATTTGTGCTCAACTCACTCCAAAGAAACTGAGATTTACATTAAAATTTCCCCAATATTAATCAACTCCATTTCTTAAAAACTTTTCTTAACAACTGGAAAATAAAAACACCTTGAGGTGATCAAAATCCATACCTTAAGTGATCCCTAAAAGTGGTCTGATAACCAACTGAGTTTATAAAATTCTCTACAGGTAATTCATTCTTCTATAACAGTTGCCTCCTTCATGCTGGAGTATCTGAAGGTTCCTGATGGTTTTCTAGAGACACCAAACAGATGCAAGTTTTCTGATCAAGTTAATGCATATGGAAAGCCAGGGCTTACGTTAACAGTATGCAGGTTTCAAATACAGGAGTAACTGCGGTTGTCTCAAAACCTCCTTGTTAAATAAGGAGGGGAAAAGCCAAACATACCTGTAGCTGTTATCAGGAAATGAAAGATGTTTAAGGAGGTGTATTAGTTTGTTTCCTACTGCTTATAACAGAATACCTGAAACTGGGTAATGTATACAGAAACAAAATTTATTTCTTAAAGTGTGGAGGCTGGGAAGGCCACAGTCCAGGGGATACATTTGGTGAGGGCTTTGTTCCTGGTGGTGACTTTCTGCAGCAACACAGGATGCCACGTGCCCAGAATGGGCTGAGCAAGAGAGAGCTAAGCTTCTCACTGGCTCTCCGCATAAAGCAATTTATCAATCCATTCACGAAAGTGCAGTCCTCACAATCTAACAGCTCTAAAAGGCCCCCCTTTCAATTTCCATAATAGCAATGCCCATCCTCTTATCACTGTTACAGTGGGGATTAATTCTCCAATACATGAACTTTTGGGGGACACATTTGACCCATAGCAGGAGGCATTTCACAGATAAAATAATTTACTTTCAGCTGCATATACCTTTGGTTTCTCCTCTGATGATTAACATTCTATTCTCCAATGGCTATTCTACTCTAATTATGTCAGAGATAAGTTTAAGGAAGTCATGCATGTCTCAACACTTCAGATTGTGTCTTTCTAAAACATTTAAATGACAAATTTCATGAGATTTCAGAGTGGGGAGAAGGAAATACCCAGACCCTTACTAAATGTAAAATACATTACATAGCAACAACTTACTTAAACATCATGGTCACCAGCTAAAGCAGTGGTGTCCAGACTTGCATGTAATGCACATCACCTGCAGGTCTTGTTAACTCAGCTCCTTGGGCCTCACTGCTAAACTTTCTGAATTTGGGAGGCCTGGAATGGGAGCAGGAATTTGCATTTCTAACAAATTCCCAGATGATATTAATGCTATTAGTCTCAGGATCCATCTTTGGGAACCACTGGACTAGTGTTCCCTACAGTCCAAAGGTTTCTGCTGGCTTTCCATTAGAATTGCCTGGGGAACTTTAGAAGTATAACACCTGGACCCCAACCCTGACTAAGTCAATCAGTCTGTCTGTCTACTGTTGAATTCAGAAATTGGCATTTTTATCTAATTTCCCCATGTGACCCTAACATGCAGCTAGGGATGAGATCCACTGATAAAATTCAAGGCTGGTTTTTATAAAGCTGTTTGAGCTCAGTTCCCACTGCCTGGTTCATTGCTGCACTGCATCGTGGCCCCAACACACCTGCCCCCGGCCCCCCTCCAATTCCCAGGCTTCTCTTATTACTTTCCCTACTCCCATCTTCCTATTTGGTCACAACTCTACCCCCAGGTGTCCTACTTATGTATTCTGAGCGACAGCTTTGGGAATCAGCCTTGAGAAGGAAGGAGCATTGGACCAAGAGTCAAAGAACTCAAGCTCTAGCCTCAGCTTTGCTACTAAACAGCTCAGTGATTTGGGGGAAACCTCCCTGTATTGTATTTTCCATCTTACAAAAGGCTGGGTTACTTTTAAGTTCCAGTATTATATTTTAAGATCCCACCCAGCTCTAAATTTTAAAGACCCAAATTGAGAATCCAGTCAAGTAAGCCGAACACTGTTCAGCAGGCCATGCAAAGCCCTCTCATCTCTCCCCTTCCGACCCTGTGCCAGCACAGGAGCTTCAGCCTCGGGCTTCCTCCACACTCTGACATGATTTTGTCCTGCCTTTTGCTTAGAAATCTAACTTTGGACCCTTGTACTCTTTGTTAGCTTCATTTTTGGTTAACTCCATCTATAATCAAGATGCTCATCCATGCACGCATGTGTGTGTGTGCGCGCACACACGTGTGTGTATTTAACCTGTCTGATGACCTCACCTATCTCCAGACTATTCTCATGCATTTTGCAGCTAGAGTAGCTAGTCTAGGCTAGACTAGGCTATTGATATTATCATCGTCATCATCATCATCATCATCATCATTATTATTATTATTGGCAGCTGGCAGTACTTTGTTTTAAATTACAATAACTTTATAATTAGGTGATGAATTTCCTTGCATGTCTCAGAGAAACCCAGGCTAGAGAACCTGCTGGAGCTCATTATTTCATCTGCTGAGCCAGAAGTTTCCCACCTGGAAACCTGGGAGGATGGCACCACGAGATAGGATGATTGGGAGGGGTCACGGAGGTAACACAAGATAATAGAACTGAAGCAACTTCTCGCATTGGGCTGGGCACAATATGAAAATTAAGTGTCCATTAAAGCACTTTCTGCTCTCCTGTTGATCGCACCTGCTGCTGGCCTGCATTCTGGGGGGTAATCATTGTGAACTCAGGCTAGACTCCAGATTGGAGATAGAATTTTAAGCTGGGTGTTTAAGGATGGGTAGGATTTAGAAAAGCACAGAAGAGGACAGGCTAGTGCTGCTCTGGGGGGGAAGAATCTGATCCAACACAGCAGAAGAAATGCATGTGGTGGATGTCAGGGGAACAGTGTAACTAGACACCCACATGGTGCAAAGACTCAATTTTGAACAGACATGTACGCTAGGTATACAGCTAGTTTTCATCTAGTCCTTACTCTGTGCTTGGTGGCAGCATGCTCAGGACTTTACATATGTCACACTCATTCAAACCTTGATATATTCCATAAGTCTTTACCCTTTGTGGGGAAAGAAACTAAGGCTGACAGAGGTTATATGGCCGGCCCAAAGTCAAAGAGTTGTTAACCGCCAAGTCAGTATTTAACCCTCACCCTCACACGCCAAAATCTGTGGGTGCTTAGACTTGATATGTTAGCTAAAAGAGAGAGAGAGTGCAGGAGGGTCTTTATATAAAGAGTAAACAGTAAAAGCAATACCAAAAAAAAAAAAAAAGGTGGATCTGACCATACAGGGCTGATTTTCCTAAAAAAGAAAAAAATAGAAGCAAGGAGATCATCTATCTAGAGGCCACTTCCTGAGGGTAATACCCATCCTTTCATTCACCCGGCACACACATGCAGGGGCTGCCATGTGCCATGGTGGGACTCACTCAAGGGATAGCTGCTGTCATGGGGGCTCATCGTCCAGAAGGGGTGCCGGAAAGTAGACATGTAAACAGAAAACAAATAAAACAGATTATCTGAGGTCATAAAGGAAATGAACACAATGATAGGATAGTAGGTAGACAATGAGTCAGCTATGGCCAAAGCTGGAGAAAGAATTTTCCAGGCAGGGAAACAGCTGAGTTAGGAAAGAGCTGCAGAAGGGAAATTCGAGTGTTGTTGTTCCAGCAGCAGAAGGGAAATTCACGTGGATCATGAGGAGCAAGGAGAAGGGTGATGGAGAATAAATTTGGAAAAATAGGCAAACCCAAATTATGCAGGACCTTGTAGGCTTAACCGCAGTGGGAAGCTACTGAAAGGGCTTGAGCAGGGGCTCTCACGTGGACTGGAATCAAAGAAGAAAGCAGAGTTACAGCAATAGTCCAGGCAAGAGATGAGACAGAAACATGGCAGACAAATGTGGCAACTAAAGGAAGGCCAAGGCTTCAGAGGACTAGAGAGATAGGTAGAGGGGTGGATATGGTAAGAAGCCAGGGCTGCAGCAACTCTGGAAAATGCCAATGGGCTGTTAGAAATTCCAGGGAGGCAGGAAGATTCCTGGGGCCCACACACTAAGAACCAGATGCTCCAAGCACATTAAAAAGAGGTTCTAATAGCTAATGTTTCATAGCACTTTAAAATTTACCTATGTACTCCCTACTTGAATCCTCTTGACAGCTCTGTAAATATGATAGTTATCATTCTTGCTTACAGATGAAAAGAAAAAAAGATTTAATAGAAGCGTGATGACCGAGACAATGAAAGAAATAGCCCAGCTGTACTCTAAAGACAGCTACTGTGCGATTTCTGTAGTCAGGTTGTTTGAGGACTGAAAGCACGTCTTATTCTTACAGTAGATTTACTGACTTTAGTATAGTAGTTTCTGAACCTGTAGTTGTTGTTAATGATGCACTTGAGAAATAGGGCAGAAATGGGGATGAACAATGAACATGGATGGTTTGGTGAAGGGGTTAAATCGCAGTAACTCCTTTCCCCCTCAATTCAATGGTTCTAAAATGTGATTCCCAGACCAGCAGCACCTGCACCACCTGGTGTGTTAGTCAGTTTGGGCTGCCACACCCAAACAGCACAGACTGGGGGCTTAAATAACAGAACTTAAGTTCTCCCAGTTCTGAAGGCTGGAAGTCAGAGTTCCAGGTGTGGCAGGGCTGGTTTCTCCTGAGGCCTCTCTCCTTGGCTTGCAGATGCCATCTTCTGTGTGTGGCCCCACGCGCTTTTCCTTCTGTGTGTGTCTGTGTCCTAATCTCCTATTCTTAGGACACCAGCCCTATTTGGTTAGGGCCCACCTTTATGACATCTTTCAACTTCATTAATCTCATTTAACCTTAATTACCTCTTTAAAGGCCCTATCTTCAAATATAGTCACATTAGGGGTTAGGGTTTTAGCAAAGAAATTAGGGGGGAAGGGTGATAGAGAATAAACTTGGAGAAATAGGCAAACCCAAATTATGCAGGACCTCGTAGGCTTAAACACAGTGGGAAGCTATTGAAAGGGCTTGAGCAGGGGCTCTCACGTGGACTGAAATCAAAGAAGAAAACAGAGTTACAGCAATAGTCCTGGCAAGAGATGAGACAAATACATGGCAGAGAAATGTGGCCACTAAAGGAAGGCCAAGGCTTCAGAGGACTAGAGAGATAGGTAGAGGGGTGGACATGGTAAGAAGCCAGGGCTGCAGCAACTCTGGAAAATGCTAATGGGCTGTTAGAAATTCCAGAGATGCAGGAAGATTCCTGGGGCCCACACACTAAGAACCAGATGCTCCAAGCACATTAAAAAGAGGTTCTAATAGCTAATATTTCATAGCACTTTAAAATTTACCTATGTACTGCCTACTTGAATCCTCTTGACAGCTTTGTAAATATGATAGTTATCATTCTTGCTTACAGATAAAAAAAAAAAGATTTAATAAAAGCGTAATGGGGCCTGCCCGGTGGCGCACTGCTACAGTGTGCCGCTTGGGAGCACGGCGGTGCTCCCGCCGAGGGTTCGGATCCCACATACAGACCGGCCGCTCACTGGCTGAGCAAGGTGCGGGCGCGGCACCGAGGGTTGCGATCTCGTTGCCAGTCCCGGTCTGGTGTGGGCACAACACTGAGGGTTGCGATCTGCTGCTGGTCACGATAAAAAGACAAAAAGGAAAAAAAAAAAAGCGTGATGACCAAGACAATGAAAGAAATAGCCCAGCTGTACTCTAAAGACAGCTACTTTGCGATTTCTGTAGTCAGGTTGTTTGAGGACTGGAAGCACATCTTATTCTTAAGGTAGATTTACTGACTTTAGTATAGTAGTTTCTGAACTCATAGTTGTTGTTAATGATGCACTTGAGAAATAGGGCAGAAAGGGGGATGAACCATGAGCATGGACGGTTTGGTGAAGGGATTAAATCGCAGTAACTCCTTTCCCCCTCAATTCAATGGTTCTAAAATGTGATCC
>NW_007732516.1:20514-24834 GCF_000696425.1 Galeopterus variegatus | reverse complement strand
ATTGTTCGATTGTGAATGCGTTCGTAGTTCGAGTTTGCAAGGCAGAATAGTAAGGATGAAGTGAGTCCGTGGGCGACTATAAGGGTTGTAGCCCGCGAGGCTGGCTACTTGACATGAACCTTGAACTAGACCAATCACATTATATCTCTCAGAGATATAAGATTGGATTGGAGACAAAGAGATAATAGGTGGTCTTTCTGCTTCTCGAACTAAGAGGCCTAGTAAAATTGGTGCCACGGCAGCCACTTTAATGTTGCATATGGATATATTAAAGAAAACAAGTCCCCAATGGAGGAAAAAAATGAAAAAGGAACCTAATGTGTGCATTATGAAAGAGAGATGCCCATGGCTGTGTGGCTCCTGGGACTTCCCTGTTTCTGGTTCTACCTTCTATACTCAAGTTCTGTCAGCTATTCCTATAAGGTTCTAATAAATTCTTCATTTTACTTGTTAGGGTGGTTTTCTGCTGCTTAATGCCAAAGGATCCCCGTACCTGGTAGCCACATAGCTAAAGTTTACATCTATGTCAACATTTGTTTCAAAAGTCCTGCTGAAACCTCTGTTTATAAAGACATGGGAAGTCATATGTTTTGTCACACAAAAAGAAATAGTTCCCACACCTATGTCTAAGCACTAGGTGCATGTTCAGTTTAACATCAATCCTAAAAACAGTAGTTATTAAAATGAAGAAAAAATAAATTCTAATAACTTCTCTCCACCTCTTATTCATGTGAGTTGAAAAGGATCGAAGCTAATAATTAAAACGTCCAAATTTCCATTTCTTCAGCAGAACTTGAGTGCACCTGGAACTCTCTTTCAAGTTAATAGGAGGCCTAAATGTAAGCTGGCTATGCAAAGCGGCGTGAAGTCTTGGCACTTGATCACAAGCGGTCTCCGTATGGGGGCCCCAGGAAGGCTCGTGGAGCAAGAGTCGGGTCCTAATGCTTCATGTTCAATTTCCTTCTTCAGTAGAGTCGACTGTACCCACATGGTCTCATAAAATGCTTAATTTCAAATTTCTCTGAAATTGAACAGGCAGGATCCTTAATTATCCCACTTATGGAAAAAACTGTATAAAACCAAAGCAAATTACATTTTGGAAGTGAGGATAATGGATTAGAAAGGTCACAATTACTATTATTTTACTGTATATATATTTAGAAAAATATATCCCAATGGTTTATTTTCCCAAAAATCTTACAAAGGTTCTTGATTATCTTCTGCTTTTAGGAACCTGAGACACTTATCATACATACAGCTAACATCTAACACATGCACGTTGCCCCATCAACAATATCAATAATATTTCATTGAAACATCCCATTTCCTCGTGGATAGAATTTCTTATCTCACAATTCCAAAAACAGGTGGATTTGGGGCAAACCCCAATTTGAAACAAGCCGTAGGCTTTCAAATGTATCCCTACAACTATCACTTTAATTATTCTTTACTCAATTTTTTATGTATTTATTAAGCACCTATGGTATGCCAAACGATTGAGCTGCTCATTTCATGCTTAAAGAGGGAGACAAAATAAAACGATGGCTAGACATTTAGAAATGAGCTATGGCAACGCAAAGGAAAGAAATGTAAGAACTTGTACACGGAAATGAAAATTTGGGGAAAATGTGTATTTTTATTATTGAATCCCCATTAATCTTTGAGAATTTAGGTGCATTCACATGGCTGAGAATTTGTGTGATATCTTGGGAATTTGTGTCCTCTGGGCCACTTAAAGGGTGTCTGGTCAGGTTTGGTCAATATTCTTATGAAAACAAACATCAAAAGCTAGAAAATATCCTATATAGTAATTAGAATAGTTTTTGTTTTTAAATGGAGAGTAGTAGTAAACCTTTTGAGCAGGAGAAATAAAATAAGCAGACAGGAAGGGAGGCTTGCATAGAATTCTCGGATTGTAAATAAAGCAATTGGGTGGACCAAAGATTCTCTTGGCCAACTGTGTAGATCTTTCACTGTCAAGTGAGTCTAAGTCTGTGCGATTTGTGCAGGGAAGGACAGTGGGACGGGGAGGTGAGGGGGGAATAATTTGTGTAGCTGCAGGGTAAACGCAGCACTGTTTCTGAGAGCATCCATTTCACCCAAAGTCATGGGATTTAAACATTACCCTATTTAGCATAAATCAGATGAAATATCAGACTTAAAGTCATTTTACATTTGATACAGGCTCTTTGGGGCCATTTGTTCAACCTTCAATTACCTTCATTTCTCTGTCTCTTCCACACACACACAAAAACACACACACACTACTAGTTCACTCTCTTTAACCACTAGTGGGAAAGTTTAAAGGTTTTTCAGCAGAATACTGGCATAATCAATGGGGTATCTTGGGAAGATTAATCTGACCTTTTGCTATTGAGATTAACCAAAGGGTAATGAGAACAGAAATAGAAAATGTGTAGTAAATTTTTCAGTAATGTAGACATAAGATAAAACAGATCTGTACATGAGAGGTGGGAGCGAGGAAGGATCCCAAGGACCTGGATCCAGATACTGGAGGGAGAGGTAAAAGAAAGTTGAAAGTGGTTCAGAGATTTGAGTTTTGTTGTTACTATCTTGCTAACCCTCTGCCAAGTTCCTAAGTCTGCTTGCTGAACTATATTTGACTTTTGCTCCACCTCTTTGAGCTGGCTGATTTTGGTGAGGAATCTGCCTAAGAAAGGTGTATATTCTTTGTTCACTGAGATAAATTTTGAAAGGCTATTGTGGGAGATCAGAACTTTCTTTCATATGTCTGATGAGCAGACACTCCTGACCCTACTTTAATTTCATGCCTTCTTCTCCCAGCCACTTGATTCAAAGACTAAGAGGACAGCTGTCTGGTTTTATCTCTCACTAAGACACAAGAAATTATTGATGTACTAGACGGAGACATTATTAAGGCTCTTTTGTGATCCAGATTATGAGCTACCAGATCACTCAGATGCCCAGAGATTCTGGGGCAAAGCACCAGCTCTGGGTGGTTTGAGCTTTTCAGCTACATGCAGCAACTTGTAGCTTCCATAAAGCTTTCAGAGATGAAACTTACTAGGTGCCGTCCACGTTGTCTTCCCTGGGAGAAATTGTATGCTTAACGTACAATTTAAATATACAGCTCACAGTTATAAATAAAGGAAGGAGACTGAGAGAAGAAAATGGGAGGATGTGGGGATAATTTGGAGACAAGATAAGCTTACATTTTTACACAATAATTTAACAAGGAAATTTCCTTGGGGTTAGAGGTCAGTAAACCTTTCACAGGAACATTTTCTTCCTACCAGCAAACTTAGCATTGGTTTCGTAAAGTGTTTCCATAGAGCAGCATGAAGCCACATAAACCACAAGCATGGTTAGCTGTTCAAACACGTGACAGCTATTTGGGCTTTTTGGTGATGAATGGTTGATATAATTAGGACCCATTTCTAGTTATTGCATGCCAGGCTAGGGGCAGAGGGTGCTTTTCCGAGTGGGGAGAGGAAAAGCCAAAGGCAACTATTAGAAGAGACTATTATACAGTTTCGAGCTAACATATGGAATCAATAGCCAACATGAGCAGCTGTGCTCGGCTGTGGAAAAGCCTGAAATAGTGTCGTCGCACTGTAACCAATAAAACGAACTATTGACTAAGGAAGAAAACGTATGTGTGGAGACAGGGGACTCCAAAGCGGGATTATGAGATGTGTTTACTCTCACGGAATAGAGTACTAGGAAACGAACTATGTCATGGTTTTCTTCTTGATTGACAGTGAAACATAGAAGAGCCAGCATTGGAGAGAAGGTCTGCAGCCAGGGCTACGTGGTGAATTTCCGACTGCAAGCTCACCAGCGATGCAGAACGCCTCCCCTGTCAGAAATCAAAACTAAGCATAATGAGGCTTCACTGACACACTATGCAGCCTGGACACATCCTGCTATCCAACCAGCATGCTAGGACATTGCAAAATACCGTACAGTCATACACGTGGAGAAAGAACATTCAAAATAAAAGAAAGGGTCTACATTCTCTAAAAACTGGTTAATCTGTTTCTTCAGAACTCACATTTGCCTACTAATACATTTCACTACTAACAAAGAGAAAAGTACTATTATTGAAGCTGCCAAAAGAAAACATTAGTTCTGTATGTTTTATTTATTCACACGAACATTCATTTGGGAATCAAGTAGCTTGTATTATATTTCCTATGTGTGCCATGGCTCCTGATGTATAGTATAATACCAAAAAGCTTACTCAACCCCCCTACTTGGCCATCTGTAAAATAGAAATAATAATATCTCTAAATAACTAGACAAATTTTACTAGAGCAGCAAATACAGATGTGGAGA
>NW_007732516.1:6633-20504 GCF_000696425.1 Galeopterus variegatus | reverse complement strand
TACTATTATTGAAGCTGCCAAAACTAACAAAGAGAAAAGTACTATTATTGAAGCTGCCAAAAGAAAACATTAGTTCTGTATGTTTTATTTATTCACACGAACATTCATTTGGGAATCAAGTAGTTTGGATTATATTTCCTGTGTGTGCCATGGCTCCTGATGTATAGTATAATACCAAAAAGCTTACTCATACCCCCTATTTGGCCATCTGTAAAATAGAAATAATAATATCTCTAAATAACTAGGCAAATTTACTAGAGCAGCAAATACAGATGTGGAGAGCTACATAAAGTACTCTAAATTTCTTCAAAGGGAATTACATACACATTTCAAATAGAATATGCATTACTGCTAGGAATAATAATGTATGTACACACCAGTTTTCTACATTAAATAACCACTATTCTCTCTTAAAAATGGTGTTTTGAATTCTTGTTTGGAGTATTCAAAATAATTTGCATTCTTTAATCATAAAATGTACTTCTGTCTAAGCTGATAGACATAGGATTTGCATGTCTAAAACCTTTTCTTCAATGCTGAGTGGGCTATGTTTTGATTTAATAACTATGTTCTGTGCCTTTTGAGTGAGACTCATGGCCATGTCAGGCCAAGAACTTTCACTCAAATGAGAACCACATTTTTTTTTCACCAAATGGGGTACTTTTCTCTCTCAAACTAGCAGAAAGCCCTGCACCTGTGTTTAAAGAGGTTGTAATCACACTCCGGAGTGACAGAATATTGCCCATGTACCAGGGCATGCAGGATCCTCTCCATCAAAAAAAAAAAAAAAAAAAAAGGTGCTTTGTATTCTTGTTCGGAGTATTCAAAAAATTTGCATTCTTTAATCATAAAATTTACTTCTGTCTAAGCTGACAGACATAGCATTTGCATGTCTAAAACCTTTTCTTCAATGCTGAGTGGGCTATGTTCTGATTTAATAACTATTTTCTGTGCCTTTTGAGTGAGACTCGTGGCCATGTCAGGCCAAGAACTTTCCCTCAAATGAGAACCACATTTTTTTTTTCACCAAATGGGGTACTTTCCTCTCTCAAACTAGCAGAAAGCCCTGCACCTGTGTTTAAAGAGGTTGTAATCACACTCCAGAGTGACAGAATATTGCCCATGTACGGGGGCATCCAGGATCCTCTCCATCAATTTTCTGTGGTTTCTTGCCTGAAGCCCTCCATGAGCAAACTCATAAGCCTGAAGAATACTAAACACCAGAGAACCAGTAAACAGGTTGTTAAAATATAATTGAAACTCCCATTTCCACTGCCCATTGTGCAACTTTGTTTGCAGCTAATTAGTCCTCATTGGCATAGACGCGATACCGAGTATCAGCACAACTTCCTAGGTAATTCAAACGCAGCCATCGCATTATAAATGACTTGAAGTAAAGGCGTGTGAAGTTTAGGTCACAGCCAAGGTTATAATCAACAGCTTCAGATTCTCAATCTTGTCCTGTGGACACACTGACTCACTGTGCAGAGCCTTTGTCAGATGCTAAATACTTTTCACCTTTGCTGTTGGAGCTAAGGATGCATTTGCTAGTTTGTATGGCATTTGGTCTTTTATTATGCAATGTCTGCATGCTCTGTGGCCCGTAAGGATCAATGTGCTTGATGATTAGAGGATAAGATCCAAATGAAGGGTTCTGGCACAGGGAATATGGAAGAAAACAACCCAAGTATTTGTCCAAAGATACAGTAATCACACCCACAGAAAACCCACAGCATGTTATTCATCTCTTTCTTTGCTAACAAAAATAGCTTATTATGAGAGTCAGAGAGAGGGACAGAGAGAGATAGAGATGGAGACAGAGAGAAGCTTCTATTCACTCTGTGTGGGGCATTGTGCATGAAGATTGTAAGGCTCCTAAAAGCTGCATTCTGCCCTAACTTCATGCCTTCTCTGTGCACCTTCAGTTCAATTTGGACTCTCAGAGAAGAACAATTAAGTATAAAATATGTTTTGCATCTTCACAAACACCTAGTTCAGTATTATGCACACAATAAGGTTTCATTCATTCATACAGTTAAGTGCAGAGCAGAAACCAAATGATAGTCAAAATGCAGAGCAGAGACCAAATGAGAGTCGCTGTGCCGTGTGCTTGGAATAAAACAGTGAGAAATATAGACTACCTTCTAGGAGTACATAGTCAAGTAGGGCTTGAACAGTATCTGAGATGATGATGACTGAATCATATTTGATTAATTTGTTTTGTTTTGTGTTTTTCACCACATAGATACAGCAAATTCTGAGTGAGATACCTTTTGAATATACTCTTTATGCAGTTAAATTAAATGATTAGAAATTTTGTAAATTGCCATAAAATTATGGTAGCATTGGAGTAAAATAAAAATACCAAAAACTTACAAAGAGCTAAAAAATAAAAGGTCACACAAAAAGGATTGGAAATCAGAATGGCCTTGAAAGTCTCCTGATGGTAGTATAGAAGATAGAAAATGATAAAACACAATGCTTTCAAAATTCAGAAGGAGAATACTTTGGGGCCTAGAATTCTATACCCAGGCAAACTATCCATATGGCTTAGGACAAATAAAAGTTATTTTCGTGTATGGAAGGCTCAATAATTTGCCTCCCATGGTCTCTTTCTGGAGGAACTACTGGGACTTGCACTGTACCAAAATGGAAGGATTAAACCTAAAAAGAGGGGCAGGGCTGTGCAGTGGTCATAACATGAGTTGGGAATTAGACAGTCTCCTTCCCAAGTACAGAAAGTTAGGCAAATTGCTTTGCCTCCATAAACCTAGGTTTCTACTTCTGTAGAAGACGGAAATGACCATAGATGACACAACATGGTCATCATGAAGATAAAACGAGATAATGCAGAGTGCTCCTCAAGTGAGTTATTATTTTGTTAATGTTAATGGTTCTAGAATATTCCTATTTCTTTTCATAAGCTTCTCTTTTTAAAAGATTTTTATTTTATTAGAAGAATTCCTCTAATAAGCACTACTATATCTGTTTTACCCTTTAAAACCTGGTTTCAAATTGAAATCATATCTCAACCTACCATGCAGATAGTATTCAAAAATGCCCCAATATAAGGTAATCTCTTAAAAGTATGTTCCTTGAATGAGAAGCATCTTATATTTTAACCACTTTTTTTTTTTTTGGCTGTTTTATTCCAAATTTATCTTGTCTTCAGAGACAAAGTCCCCAGTATAAATTGCATAGCAAGCACTCATACCAGCTTAATTTTTTTAAAATTTCTCTTATTCACTGAAAATATTATGAAACAACATCATGCTCAGAGCCGTATACATGTTTTTGTTACCCTTCCTTCCTTTTTAATTTTTTCGGGAACCTACTTCAGGATATTAGAAATGAAAATTTAATAAAAAATATACAAAAGCCAATGTGTTATTCAAGGAAATTTAATCTATATGTTCTGATTCATTTCCATTTAAATCATCAAAATGTTACTTTATGGGAATCATTTTAAATCTAAGGAGACTCGTGTGCTATTTAAGCTTTATTTTATTTTTGTTGGAAAGTGTACTCTCTGTCGCCTAATATAAATATACCCTGAAGTTTGGGACGAGCCCCATTCTGCTGTCCAAATGGGTTTGCATTTTATGCTGGTACAAACGTCCCTTCATGGGCACTTTCATCTTGCTTGACAGGTGAATGCCTCTTCCAAAGGTAGGAACTAAGAGCTAATTGTCAACGCCTTTTGCCTTCATTTTGCCAGACACTTGAAAACACAGACAAATCTTTCATTCTCCGACAAACACTCTGTGTCCCTCACTCCCTCTTGGAAGGCCACATGCACAGTTGCTGGTCCAGTGAGTTACTCGGGAGTTCCTTAAGACACCTGGAGGGATGCCCAGCCATCATGAAAGCTACAGAACCCTGATCTCTGCCAGGAAGCACCTTCCTTCAGTCCTCAGGGTTCAGGTCTTAGGTGCCCAACTCCTCTGTGTCTTACTCCTCCATCATCGCAGAGGCTCAGTAAAAGTACCTGGTTCATCCAAAGTAATTTATAAACAACGCAAAAGTCAGAATCACATCACTCTGGTGGTCCAAACACACCCTACCTGTGACTATGATGACATTCAAAGCACATGTTAGAACTGGCCATTGTCAGCAGAGTGCAGCACTGAAAATTAGGGACTCTTTGGCTTCAATCCTAGAATTATTTTTTCTCCCTGCCTCAGTTTCCCTCTTAGTAAAAGGCCATATATTTATTCTTTTTGTTTCATTTTAAATGATTTCAGTTTCCCTCTTAGTAAAAGGCCATATATTTATTCTTTTTGTCTCATTTTAAATGATTGTATAATATTTAAAAAGTAATAATAGTACTGTTTCTATGCTGCCTATTTTTTTTTTTCAAAAAACTTCTGTATGTATTATTACCCTGTATTTTGGGAGAATCTGAAAAACTGTTTCCACTGTAAGCTGGCCTAGTCGGCATTTTCTCTACTGAATATCTCCACGAAGTTATACTTTTGAATGCATAAAGTATGATAATTGAGGGATCTCAAACATCTTCTGCATCATCAAATTATAATAATATATTAATCTCAGCTTTCTCATTGAGTGCATGTTTATATGCTAGTTCTTGGAAAATTAGAAACTGTAGAGGCTATATGTAGTCACTTCTTTATTAAATAGAATTTTGGATTAGGCAGATCTCTCTATTTTACTACTGCTGCTATCACTGTGCTGCCTTAATAACCACAATACTAACAGAAATGACACATTTGTGGAGGACCTACCATGTCCAAGCCACTGGGCTGGGTTTACATGCTTCATCTCGTGTAACCATCACAACATGCCACAAACTGGTTAACATTTTTGACTTTCTTTCATAGATGACAAAAACAAATCTCCTAACCGTTAAGCAATGGGGTAGTTCGAGTTATTATTCAGGAAATATTCTCACTGTCCTGTGCAGAATGGACAGAATGTATTTTCCCTGGACATGGATATTGGAATGGGAGAAGCTAGACCTGAAAAGCTGTGTAGAGGAGCTTGTCATCCTGGGCAAATGACATCCAACAGAGAGGAACTCAAACCCAGGCCAGTGTTCATATTCCCACATGCTCGCTATGTTCTGTGCACTGAGACACTGCCTTCTCAGCACTCTACACAATTATTTCAGCCTCACCACAAACCCATTTTACAGATGAGGAAACGGAGGCATAGGTTTTAAGTAACTCACTGATTTACTATTAAGTGGTGGGGCTGGTCTTAATCAGAGAGTTTGGCTCCAAAGTCCACACACTTAAGCATCACATTGCTACCCTCAGATTTGTTTCTCCATATACTGAAAGGCCTTTTGAGAAAACCAAGTTATTTTAAAATTGGGATCAGAATGTATTGGGTTCAAGGCTGAACTAACCCTTTTTGGATGGGTGTCACTCTGAACATCAGCATTCTCATCAGTAAAATGGTGATATAAATAGTACTCAGCACCAAGGCTGTTTTGAAAAATAGTTGTCGGGTTAAAAAAAAAAATTAAATCCTCAATAACCCTTAGCTATTATTATTGCATGAGTGTAATTTAATAGAGCAAAATTGTAGTGCAAAGTGCTCTGTGACTGCTCCACAGACTTGATCCACCCCCCTGCCTTTGATAGCTATAACTAAAGGAACGAAGCAGGCATGCTTTTGTACTCCAGTCTTAGAATTTTACAACAGGCCTTAGCTCTATTAGAAACCCATGAAAAATCATACTGCGAATTTCCATTCGTTTTCTACATATCCACGGAAACTCGGTCTGTTCCCTTGGCCGTCTTATCTGTGCTTTCAGCAACTTATGAAAGACCCGCGAGTGCATCTGAAAGTTCTTTTACTCAATCAATGAGCTTGTTGCCATGGCAGGCTAACGCGAGGTGCCACTGATGATGACTCGATTTCCTCTTGCACCTGAACTGGAAAGAGAGAAGACAGGCTAAGTGAAATCCCATCCATCTTAATGAAATACAATTATATTCTCCTTATTAATCATTTAAGAATCAATATGTCTCTTCTTGGTGAACCTCACCAGAATTTGTCATTCCATGCCAGGCCTCCATACATCTTGTCTTGTAGTGATTTTTATAAGTTCAGTCACCTGTGTCCCGGGGTAAATAACAGTGTTTTCTCGTACCGTGGAGTGGGGGCAGGAATAGCAATGTCAGGGTGGATCCCAGAAATCCCCTGTGAATGTGAAGCAACCGGCTGAATATGGCTCTGATGTGCGTAATTTAAAAATGCACCCTGATTTATTTTTAAATAGCATGAAGGAAAATGGATTACCTTAGAAAGGGGCTTATTCTAGGACCATTAAGTGGGAAGACCTCTTGGGTATTCTTACCCATTGAATGCCATAATCTTGCACAGGCTTATCAACATATTTTATATAGGTAGACAGACAGACAGACAGACAGACAGACAGATAGATAGGTTATAGATATATAGAGAGAGAGGAGAAAGATTTCTTAACATAATGTACAGTCTGTCTCACTATACTTTAAGTATAAAGCATTAATGGAACAGTTTACTTTACAATATTCACCTGCAAAAAACGTTCATTGTTTGTGTCGTCTTAATACAGACACTGCAACTAGAATTGGACTTCGTGCATTCTGTAGCTGCCTCATACCTATTGTTTAATTAATGAGAACAAAGAAAAGCAGAAGTGAACAGACATAGAAGGAAAGAAACAAGGTCAGGAACTCAGGCAGGCATGGGTGAGAGAGAAGTGGAGAGAAATAGATCGTTTTAAAGGTTAACTTGGTTTTACGAGTGAGAAATAAGTGGTTATGTGTTTTCTATCTCACCAGGGGATTTTTGTTCTTTGGGCTCAATTTTAACTATTCCTGAACCTTTATTAATGAGGATTCGTGAAACCTGAACAAATGTAAGAATACCTGGGACGTACTCTGGGTTATATGTCTGTGAAAGGGGTTAACACAGAGATTTGCTATCTTTCACGTTTAGCATGCATACTATCTATATATCTATTTTTATCTACATCTTAACCTGTATTTATTGCTGTAAAGCAGTCTTAGGACTAAATTCCAAGTCTCTTATGAGTGAAAAAAAAAAAAAATACTAGAGTAAAATAATGTCTTTTGTTTTCAAACTTGGGGCTTCACCTGGAAAAGAAAGATGTAAAATAAGATAAAATAAACTCCTCATAAAGACTCACCCTTCTGTGTGGCCGGGCAGCTCCTCAGTATGGGATCCCTGAGCCATGCAAACGCAGCCACAGAAGTGTGACTCCAACGCACGCCGAAGTCAACAAAGCTCCAAGTCAGTGACGTTAGAAAGTAGCCAGAAAATCCAGAAGGGTTGGTGCCATTAGTTCAGTGCAGCCATCGCTTTGAGGAGGTGACTTTTATAGGCCCCATACCAGTGACTTTTTTTTTTATACTTTATAAGACCACAGTTTCATTTTTTATTTGATAAAATTTATTTATATTTTAAAATTTTGATGTTTTATTATTAGCATATTCATTATTACACATCGTAGTTTTCCAGTGACTCCCAAGAGTCTGTGAAACTCTTCCTGTCCTGTCCCCTCCCCAATCTCTGTTCCTTCCGCCGGTACTCAAGCTCCCCACACGGGGGCGCTAAGCTGGAGAACACCGTGAGGATGAATGAACTCCATTACAGGACTGGTTGATTAGAAACTCAGGTCAAGGGCGAAATCCAAGCAATGCATGAATCAAACAACACAGGATCCTTCTGACCTTTCAGTCACCTCCTGTGCCATGTCCTGTCTTCTCTACATAACAAAAGAGGCTTTCCTGTCCCGTCCTCGTCTGGCCTTCCTGACCACAGCTTCTAGCCTCAAAATTCTCTTCCATGGCTCTCTCTCAAATCCATGTTTGTAAGAGAAAATCAAGAGACATGTAGATGTAGTCAGAAAAAAGGGGGATGGGGGGAGAATGAGCCATAGGAGAAAGGGTCCTGGATGCGGCACTTTAAAGTCTGTGTTCATGTTCACATTTTCAGTGGATGCTCATAGCTCTTCTCCAAGAAGCTCTCTTGGATTTCTTTGAACAAAAAAAGTACCAAACGCCTGAGTTAGCCACAGTTTTTCTGTCGACAATCTATGTATTCAAAATACTAAGAGAAACAAATTGTCAGCCAAGAATGCTATGCAGAAGTCTTTACAAAAGAGAGAGAGAAAGCATTGTCCTCGAATGAAGTGATCCTAAGAAGAATGAATTTGGAATAACCCTGTAAAAATATCTTACCTGGGGCTTATGGTGATAACAATAATTATATAATAATAATAATAGTAATAATAATAATATTTTGCTCTGCAAATAATAATAGTTGGATAAGATCCTATTAGTGGAAAGTGAAATGCAAAGCTATCAATAAATAAAATAATTTTTTTCAAAATATTCATTTTTGAAAGAAAAATGCTCACTACATTTTTTTTCTTTTTAGTGACTAATTTATCTTTCCTTACGTAGTATATGAATCCCTCAATCACATGGTGGTAGAGGAATGTGCCACCTTCTGAGAAGTGTGCATGGCAGGAAAGACCTTCTCCTACAACCTCTTAACCTGTATGGCAATTGATTTTTGTGGTTGTTCATGATGATGGTTAGTTTGTTTCTTCCACTAGCTCCAGGAGGTCAGAGGCTATGATTTGCTTATCTCTGTACCCCCAGCACATAACATACTACCTGGCTGTTAGGTTACTTAGATGCTGTTAAGTTAATAAACAAATATATAGTTAATTTCCCTGTGTAAGGCATTAGTGTGTACATTTTTCATAATAGTCACAATCCCTGCAGAATGGAGATATCCTTAATTAACATTGCTGTAAGGTGAGGCATCCCACACATTACTTTTATTTTGTTTTTAGTACAGACACAGAGCTAATCAAAAAGTATGAAGACAGATCTAGATAACCATTCTCAATAACAAAAAGGAATGATGCTCCCAAACTTCATTATCCACAAAAAATCCAAGAGATCCCTCTTTCATTCTCCATAATCTCAAACCATTGAACTACTTAACTTGCAGATTTATAAAACCACAGTTGGGATCAGTTTGCCTTCTGTGTGGTACCTGCCTTTATGGCTGAAGAGCATGAATTTAACATGCAAACAGATGTGGTGCTGTTTTCTGATTGTCCCAAACAATAAAGGAGGTTTTACAGTTGCAAATGGTTTAATTTATTTAAACAGTTCCTTGTTCGTTCTTGGTTGCCTTTACTCTCACATTGCAGTTTGCATGCAAGTCTTCTTAATCCAGAGCTCCAAAATCAAGACTGGTCGGAAGAAAATCCAATTGTTTAGGGTTAAAATAAAGACGTTTTTCAAATGCCAAAGTAAGAGAGCGGGGTTATTCTACTTTGATGTTAATACCATGCCTTTTGTAGTTTTCCTGTTTGTTTGTTTTCATCTTCCTCTGTCAACAGGGCACCAGATTTTATAGACAGCTTAATGCAGAGCAGATGTTGATTAAAAGAAATGTGGTTTTGAGTGTGACATTAAAAAAATATCATTCCTCTGGTCTAAACAGCATCATTTCTCTGCTCTAAACAGTATATTCTTATTGGGTTTAATTTTTTATTAACTGATATGTAGGAACAATAAGCATTCATTTTATCTTAACTGAACCATACACAACTCACTAGTTGGAACATGAATAAGACAAGAAAGGTTCACATTTTAATATTTTTTTAAAAAGAAACATTTTCTTCTTTGTGCAAAAAGTACATGTTTCCTGGCCAAGCCTCTTAGCATTTTAATGTATTTTATAAATATAACTGGCTAAGTGTTGTAAAAAATACTCAATGTTTCTTAGATTCATCCCTAAATATATTCTTAATCAGGGTACTCCTTCTATTTTAATCAATGATGGAAAACCAAGAGCAACCCTGGGACCAATAAATCTGGAATAAATATGAAAAAGATGAAAGTAGAGTCTGCATCTTGAAAGAGCAAAACAAACAAACAAAAAAGCTCCAATGACTTTATACACATCTTCATGCAAGAATTAAAATAGAATCTGTATTTGGCACAGTTGACCATTCAGGTGCTAAAGGCATTTCCAACTGACTGGGCCAAGAAAACAATGCATTCCTACCTTCGCTGCTACAAGCTTGAAAGCTCTGATGAGTAGACGAGGTGAGATTCCTGACCTCAGTGGTCCGTGACACCGGAATAAATGGATGGGAAAGCACATTTTGCACACTTGGAATGAGAAACCCTATAAGCACCACAGCAAGGTACCTATGTGATAACATATATGAAATTCCCAAAACAGAACCACACGCCATGCACCTACAAACATTTTTTTGAACACACATCGGAAAGAAACACTGTGTGTTATTGTTGTTTGAAGCAATAGAAACATCCTACTACAAGCTTAGAGTTTCCCTAGATGAGCTTTGGCCAGATTTCTACATGGCAATGAATCAGCCATCCGAAGGTCAGTAAATGCTAATAGTCAGTATCAGGTAACATTGATTCTCATCCTCTCTGTGTGTTACTGAACCACATATGATTTGAGATATTTGTTAGATTTAAAAAAAAAAAAAAAAAAAAACCCTTATTCCAAATAGTTAAGGCAGAATCAAAACCACAATGGCCAATTAGGACACATCTTAAAAAGTCAGTTTAATAGTTCTATTCTATCTACTTGGAATATAAAAAAAAAATTGCAATCCACCAAATTCTAGCATAAGCACCCTCATTTTTCTCATCTATAATGCAGGTACATTATTTAAACAGGAAGAGAAGGAAAAATGACACGTAATAATAATACAAAAGCTGGAAACCGTGATAAGTGGTATACTTGGAAACATAATATCACATTTCAAGGTAGACTCCAAAGATTCTAACTCCTTCAGAAGGAACCAGTGGTGCTATATGGTGCAAAGTCATATTTTAAAGGGCCCCATGGATTATATAAATGTGTTTAAACACACACATACACACACATACATATTTTTAGTCAAGGAGGAATAGTTCCTTTAAATTATTTTTGATATATTTTTCAGATCATTCAATTTCTTTGTTTCTTTCTTTTTTTTTTCTTTTCTAAAAAACATTGGAAATAAATAAGACCATGATATTTTTGGTTGTCCTTCATTTAAAAAGTCTTTCTTTTCAAATTAATATTAAAATATGAAAAAAACACATAATTTTCTCTGTGCCTCAGATGCCATCAAGAAATGCAAAAGCATCATTAAAATATTCTAATGCCATAAGTGTGGTATGATTAAAATATTGGGGGGTCAAGAAAATGAAAGGATTACCTACAGACTGGGAGAAAATAATGGCTAATAAAGTATCTAATAAAGGACTGTCATTTCAAATACACAAAGAACTCTTAAAACTCAACAGTAAAAAAAGATACAACCTGATTTAAAAATGGGCTAAAGACCTGAACAGACACATCACCAAAGAAGATATACAGATGGCAAATGCGCATATGAAAAGATGCTCAACACCATTTGTTATTAGGAAATTGCAAATTAAAACAACAATAAGATACAACTACTGACATATTAAAAGGCCCCAAATCCAAAACATTGACAACACCAAATGCTGGCAAGTATGTGGAGCAATGGAAATTCTTGTCCATCAGTAGCAGTGCAAAATGATACAGACCCTTTGGAAGACTGGCAATTTCTTAAAATACTAGATATACTCTTAACCACACCATCTAGTAATCACGATCCTTGATATTTACCCAACTGAACTGAAAATTTATGTCCACACAAAACCTGCACATGGATATTTATAGCACCTTTATTCATAATTGCCAAACTTGGAAGCCACCAAGATGTCCTTCATTGGGTGAATGGATGAATAAACTGTGGTACATACAATGCAGTGAATGAATGGAATACTGTTTAGTGCTAAAAGAAATGAGCAAAGAAACCCAAAGAAATGAGCAAATCCACAGAAAGATATGGAGGAAACCTAAATATATATTACCAAGTGAAAGAAGGCTATCTGAACAGTATATTTCCAAATATATGGCACCCTGGAAAAGGCAAAACTATGCAAACAGTAAAAATATCAGAGGTTGCCAAGGTCTGCAGGGAAGGAGGGATGAATGGGTGGAGCACAGGGGATTTTTAGGGCAGTGACACTACTCTGTGTGATACTGTAATGGTGGACACATGTCATTATATATTTGTCCACACCCTAGAATGTACAACACTAAGAATGAACCCTAAGGCAAACTATGGACTCTGGGCTACAATGAGGTGTCAATGTAGGTTCACTGATTGCAACAAAGGCACTGCTCTGCTGTGGGATTTTGAGAGTGGGGAAAGTTGTGTGTGTGTAGGAACAGAGTTATATGGGAACTCTTTGGATTTTCCTATCAATTTTGCTGTGAATCTAAAACCAATTTAAAAAATAAAGTGTATTAAAAAAATGTTGGGGGGAATAAGGCACAGATGATTGCATGTGGTTATAGTAGCTTGTCATTTAAATTTTGATGAAATATTTACAACTTTATTCGTTGCATCACGAACTGAACTGAGACTTATGTTTCCTAATGTGCATGGCTCATTTCATGCACTTTTGACAGTTCAGGAGAATAGTCTCTCCATACCAACTGTTACAAAACATTATCATTGTCTGTGACCTCTGTGGGTCAGTGTCTAACTTTGCAGACCAGCCACCCAGAAAAAATGGCAGATAACAACTTGGTATAAGTGGGAAAAGCAACACCGAGGGTTGCGATTCCGTTGCCGGTCCCGGTCCAGTACGGGGGCGACACTGAGGGTTGCGATCCGTTGCCGGACACGGAAAAAGACAAAAACAAAACAACAAATAAAAATAATAAATTTTGATGAAATATTTACAACTTTATTCGTTGCATCAGGAACTGAACTGGGACTTATGTTTCCTAATGGGCATGGCTGATTTCATGCACTTTTGACAGTTCAGGATAATAGTTTCTCCATACCAACTGTTACAAAACATTATCATTGTCTGTGACCTCTGTGTGTGAGTGTCTCAATTTGCAGACCAGCCACCCAGAAGAAATGGCAGATAACAACTTGGTATAAGTGGGAAAATTATGCTGTATTTTCTAATGGAAAGGACTTACACAGTCTCTTTTGAAGTTTTAGCCAGTCATTGTGACTGAACCTTTATAGTTGTAGATTCAGGTTTGCTGTTGTCAGAAACTACAAAAAGGAAAGGAAAAGGAAGATACTTGAATAGAAAGTATGTGAAGTCTGGAAAGTTAGAGGAGAATCAGTCCTAGACTCACAGAATGTCATGGCAGGAAGAACCCTGGGAGAGATGCTAGCCGAAGGATCTTTTCTTTGCCCATCCATGGCCTTCACAGCATCTGGGATAGTCTTCAGAAGATTTGTAAATCCTTAGAAACTACAGGGGGAAATTTAGCATCTGCTTACAGGATGTTTTGGGAGAAGAAGAGAAGTCCGTTGCTTTCATCAGAAACCTTGAAAGACTACACGATGTCTCCAAAATGGTTAGGAATTACTGAGATTACAGCCAGACCTATTATTTGCAGAAGCATCCGAGAGATGGGCAGTTAACACACCCCAAGTCATCCAGTGTTTATACTGGTGCTTAAAACACTGGCTGAGTTTTTAATAATCCAAGTAACTGAGGAAAAGTAAAGCATAAGAGGAAAATCACAGTAGCTTAAATATTATGGATATAAACTTAGGTAAATAGTGCCAACTTGATTTTTTTTTTGATGAAAACAACATTGCCTAGGAAATATTTTCTAGGATGTTGAGTTCATTTGGAGGTAATATTAAATTATCTAACACATAATCTTCATTCTGAGTATCAGATGATTTTTCCTCCATAAACGCAGAATACTCTATGAGCATAGTAAACAGACATGTATGTGGTAATATTTAAGAGACATCAAATGTTTCTTCT
>NW_007732516.1:3879-5480 GCF_000696425.1 Galeopterus variegatus | reverse complement strand
ATAGACACTCAAAAAATGCAAACATGTTATCTGGAAAACTTACACCATAAACCACCACAGCTGTGAACACTTTTAAAAAATAGTCACCTAGTGGGCTGGCCCGGTGCTGCACTGGAGAGTGCGCCGCTTAGGAGTGCGGTGGCGCTCCCACCAAGCGTTCGGATCCCAGGTGGAGACCGGTTCCCGCTGGCTGGCTGAGCGAGGTACAGGTGCAACACCGAGGGTTGCAATCCCGTTGCCAGTCCCCGGTACGGGCGCGACACTGAGGGTTGCGGTCCCATTACCAGTCAGTAAAAAAGACAAAAAAGGAAAAAAAAATAGTCACTTAGCAAAATACTAAGGGAAAGGGACCCTGAGAAGTAGAAAGTCANGCAGATAACAACTTGGTATAAGTGGGAAAATTATGCTGTATTTTCTAATGGAAAGGACTTATAGAGTCCCCTTTGAAGTTTTAGCCAGTCATTGTAACTGAACCTTTATAGTTATAGATTCAGGTCGGCTGTTGTCAGAAACTACAAAAAGGAAAGGAAAAGGAAGATACTTGAGTAGAAGGTATGTGAAGTCTGGTAACTTACAGGAGAATCAGTCTTAGACTCACAGAATGTCATGGCAGGAAGAAGCCTGGGAGAGATGCTGGCCGAAGGATCTTTTCTTTGCCCATCCATGGCCTTCACAGCATCTGGGATAGTCTTCAGATGATTTGTAAATCCTTAGAAACTACAGGGGGAAATTTAGCATCTGCTTACAGGATGTTTTGGGAGAAGAAGAGAAGTCCGTTGCTTTCATCAGAAACCTTGAAAGACTACACGATGTCTCCAAAATGGTTAGGAATTACTGAGATTACAGCCAGACCTATTATTTGCAGAAGCATCCGAGAGATGGGCAGTTAACACACCCCAAGTCATCCAGTGTTTATACTGGTGCTTAAAACACTGGCTGAGTTTTTAATAATCCAAGTAACTGAGGAAAAGTAAAGCATNAAAAAAAAATAGTCACTTAGCAAAATACTAAGGGAAAGGGACCCTGAGAAGTAGAAAGTCAGAAAAAGAAGTCCAGTCCCTTGCAGATGTGAATCATGATTTATCCTCACAGCAGCCTGGGATGAGACACGTGGGCAGTGGTTCATAGACTTTGGAGTAAAGAAACATCATTTTGTGGATGTATGAAGTATGCAGAAACCCATGCCCCAGCTCTACACAGCCAGATTCCAAATCTGAATGGATCTAGAGATCTCACATTTTTAGGAAGCACNGGATAGAAAAGGAATGGGCAAGAACTGAGAGCACCCATACAATTTCTTCTAAGATTCAGATAGATCATGCTCAGTTTCCTGAGCCCAGAGGAGCAGATTTTGTGTCAGTTCCCTTTACTGTCCAGCCCCAACTGGACACATTTTGTTAATTCCAGCCTTAGTTATGGATGATCATTTTCAAGATGATACAAAAGCTCTTACATGTGCTGGTTAATTGTTACCAATATTTTCATTTAAGCACTTTGATCTATACCTGACAAGTCAATTAAAGCATACAAATGCTTTCTCAAGACCCACTGGAGTCCTCTCTCCCCCTTTTAAAAAGAATATTTTATTCTTTTTTTTTTTT
>NW_007732516.1:1476-1967 GCF_000696425.1 Galeopterus variegatus | reverse complement strand
ATTGCCATCTTTGTCATTCTCTTATTCATCTGACACATACTTATTGAGGAACAGGAATTATGTTAGGCACAGCACTAGAAGGTGGGAACAGGGAAATAAGGGTGAACACACTGGACCAGAGTCAAGTCGGGGGAGATTTTCAAGGATATTTTGTAAATAATAAATTGTTTACATTTGTGAAAAGTGCCATGAAGGAAAAGTACATGGTGCTTGGCAAGAGAGATTATAATAGGGCTAATTCATGTAGTTTAAGAAATTGAAGTCTGCTTCCCTGAGAAAGTGATATCACACTGAAACGTAAAGGTTAAGGAGTAAGACTTAGCTAGGTAAAGGAGGATGGAATAATAGTACCTGCAATGGAGGAACTTTTCTTAACAGAGGGAAACCTACATGGAAAGACTACGGAGGGAGGCAGGGCTACCACCACCACCATCAATACATCATCACCATCATCACCACCACCATCACCATCATCATCATCACCATCATCA
>NW_007732516.1:0-997 GCF_000696425.1 Galeopterus variegatus | reverse complement strand
ATCAGGGAGCCTGAACCCGAACAAAACCTCGCCAACTGGGGACCCGAGACTCGGGACCGCCAACCGCGGCCGCCGCCACCATCCAAGCAGCCAGGCCGACCAGGGAGAATGAAATAAAACAAAAGCCCACCCCCCCGGGGAACGGAGAAACGGGACCGCCCTCTGCCGCCGCCGTCGCCATCCAAACAGCCAGGTCAAACACGGATACTGAACCCCGAAAAAAGGCCCCCCAACCAGGGAACCCGGGGCATGGGCCGCCCGGCGCTCACCGCACGCCGCCATCCAAGCAGCCAGGCCTACCAAGGAGCCGTCACCCCAACACAAGACCCCCCTCGGGGACCCGGGAGCCGGGCCCGCAAAACGCTGCCGCCGCCGTCCATGCAAGCAGGCCGACCAGGGAGCATGAAATCTAACAAAAGCCCACACCCCAGGGGAACGGAGACACGGGACCCCCCTCCGCCGCCGCCGCCTCCGCCACTTTCCAAGCAGCAAGGCCTACCAGGGAGCCTGAACCCCAACAAACGCTCCCACCCCAGGGAGCCCAAGACCCGTCTCGCCCACCGCCAACGCCGCCGCCGCCGTCCATGCACGCAGGCCGACCAGGGAGCCGGAAACCCAACGAAAGCCCCCACGCCACGGGGACACGAGAACCGGGCCCACGCCCCGCCGCCGCTCCCGCCCTCCAAGTAGCAAGGCGGAACAGGGAGCCTGAACCCCTACAAAAGACCCGCCCCCTGGGGCCCCTGACCCGGGCCCGCCCACGACCGCGGCCGCCGCCATCCAAGCAGCCAGGACGATCAGGGACCCTGAAACATAACAAAAGCCCCACCCCCGAGTTCTCGCGTGACGGGACCGCCCACGGCACACCGCCCACCGCCGCCGATGTCCAAGCTTCCAGGCCTACCAGGGAGCCTTCACCCAAACAAAAGGCCCGTACCCAGGACCGGAGAACTGGGCACGCCCACAGCCGCCGATGCCGCCCAAGCAGCCAGGCCGA
>NW_007732515.1:131001-131354 GCF_000696425.1 Galeopterus variegatus | reverse complement strand
TGGACATGGCAGATATCTACAGAACATTCCATTCAACAACCTCAGAATATTCATTCTTCTCCTCAGCACATGGATCATCCTCCAGGATAGGTCACATATTAGGACACAAATCAAGTCTCAACAAATTCAAAAAAATTGGAATTATCCCATGTATTTTCTCAGACCATAATGGATTAAAACTGGAAATCAAAAACAAATGAAATTCTGGAAACTATACAAACACATGGAAATTAAACAGCATTCTACTTAATGACATATGGGTCGAAGAAGAAATCAAGAAGGAAATAAAAATATTTATTGAAAATAATGATACATCATACCAAAACCTGTGGGATACTGCAAAAGCAGTATTA
>NW_007732515.1:102384-126412 GCF_000696425.1 Galeopterus variegatus | reverse complement strand
GAGAAATACCACATGTTCTCACTTATTGGTGGGAGCTAAATATAAATAAATAAATTCACACGCACACACAAAAAAACCGGGGGGTGGGGGGGGAAGAAGACTTAACAACTACAACTCTTTGAAGTTGATACAACAAGCAAAGAGAAAGGACATTGTTGGCTGGGAGGGGGGAGAGGGAGGAGGGAGGGGGGTTTCGGTAATGGGCCACAATAATCAACCTCATTGTATATCGACAAAATAAAATTAAGGAAAAAAAAATCCTAAAACACTGACTAAGACAGAAAAGATTTTGCCTTTGGGAGGTTGTGTTGATTTTCTTTTCTTTTCTTTTCTTTTTTTTTGTGACCAGTAAGGGGATTGCAACCCTTGGCTTGGTGTCCACCACACCGCGCTCAGCCAGTGAGCGCACTGGCCATTCCTATATAGGATCCGAACCCGCGGCAGGAGCGCCGCTGCACTCCCAGGCACCGCACTCTCCCGAGTGAGCCACGGGGTCGGCCCTGTGTTGATTTTCTGAAGTTATCAAGTTTTCCATTTGGATATTTGATTATTATTAAATAAATTTCTATTGACTGATGCATGGAATCCAATGAAGTCTCCTTGAAATCAATAGCCAAAATCGCTCCTCTCCACAGGAAGGTAATGAGACATCAGTAAGCCCTCGAGAACAAAATCTCCACTCTCAGTCCCTCCCCGACACCCCCGTGCTGTCAGGGCTGGCACCTAAGTGTGGCCGGGGAGACCACCCTCGACCCGGGCCAGGGGATCCTGCCCCTTTCCCCCATAAGCATGGACATCTCTGGCGCTGTGTTCTTACCATTGCCTGAGACAGAGGAGGATCCTGCAAACCTGAGACGGGAAATTTCTCCATGTGTGTGACAGCCTCTCTATGGTGACTAGGCCCCCAGCTCTGAGCCAGGGCCACAGGCGGACACTTAAGCCTAACACCCTCATGCACACCCTGGGCTGTGGGGGACCAGCTCCACCACACAGGACTCAGGGGGCAGCTCCATTGTTTACCCCTTGGGCAAGTCCCATCTCCCCCCCACCTTCCTGACCTTCAGTGTCTTTATCGCGCAACAGGACTCTTCTATGGGACACTCTATAATGGATGTGACATTCTCATGCCATCACACTTCATGTTTTCCAGTTTTCTCTTGTGTGTTTGCTCATCTGGGCCCCACACCCACCTGTGTGACAGGAAAGACGGGGTGGGGGGCATTATGTTCTTCATGGGAAAGAAGCCTGGAGAGATGGTGGCCTAACTAGGGTCACAGCACAGGTAAGAGAGAGGCAGAGCTCAAACCCCAGGCCTGATCCTTACCCCGCAGCCCAGCTTCCTCACATAACGGCCTTCGTTTCCGTGGCATACCGTGTGACTTCTCACTGCACCCAGCTGTGAGGTGTGCATATACCAAGGTATGTCACAAAGTCCTTGGGAAAAGGCAATGAAAAGACAATAAGAATCTTTCCGTGAACTTCTGGAGTGCCCTTGGACAGCAGACTGCTCACGTGGGAGCATCGCTGTGGAGCTGACATGGTGGGACTGCTGTCCTGAAGGGAGAGCCCGGCAGAGCCCAGTGAAGAGACCCCCTTCCTGCCCTGCGGGAATCTTTTTTTTTTTTTGGTGGCTGGTCAGTGCAGGGATGGAAGCCTTGACCTTGGTGTGATCAGCACCATGCTCGGCCAGCTGGCCAGCAGCCCCGGGGTTCTTCACTCCATCAGGGAAGACGACACAGATTACCATGTGAGCCATGGACTTAATCCTGCCAAAGCACCAAGAAGGCATTTGAGGGTGGGAGCTTGTCCGCGGTTATCTTCCAGGACGGCAGAGTCTACGTTCTGGTCCCAGTCACCAGCAGTCAGACCTCAGACTAACACTGTCTCCCGGGGGGTGTGGTGGAACCAGTCTACAGTCACTCAGACTAGGCCACTTGCTTCCCTGGGCAGGGTTACTAGCGGGTTAGCACACTCAGCAGCGGAGGGACGTGGATTTATTTATTTTTATTTATTTATTTTTTTTTCCTTTTTTTTTTTTGTCTTTTTTCATGTCCGGCAACGGGATCGCAACCCTCAGTGTTGCACCCGCACCTCGCTCAGCCAGTGAGCGGGAACCGGTCTGTATCTGGGATCCGAACCCTCAGCGGGAGCACCGCCACGCTCCCAAGCGGCGCACTGTAGCAGTGCGCCACCGGGCCGGCCCGGGACGTGGATTTAAGTAGCAGTTCTCCAAGTGAGCTCCAGAGATCCTAGGCATCCCTAAGGCTTTTGTCATCGTCATCACCATCAGTTATTATTTGCTTTTTCACTTTCATTCTTTCATCCGTGTTTGGTGGAATTCTCCAGAAGCTGCGTGGTGTAGGATATTGCAACAGACTGACTACAGGAACTGATAGGAGAAACTGGCTGTCTGCTATGAAGACACTAGGGATTTGCAAAAATGCAAAACTATGTCACTCTTCTCACAAATTTTTTGATTTGAAAAAGTTATTTTTCATAAAAGTGATATTTATGTTAATATGTCATGGGTTTATTATTGTTTATCTTTCGTGTCAATAACAGTTTTTAAATTCCTCAGTTTAATTTTTTAATAAATGTTGATTGATATAACCCACATAAACAGAAGTTTTGGGAGTCCTGAGGAATTTTTAAGAGTGCCAAAGTGTGCCAATCCCAGACCCTTGGAGAACCACTGATATGAGGGACGGCTTCTAGAGGGAGGTACTGGTCTCTGGTCTCAGCCTTGCCCTGTCCAACCTTTTTATCAACGCTTTGGATGAAGATACAGAAAGAGTATTCTCCAGATCTGTGAGTGACATGAAACTGACAGAGTGACGGATTAAATGACAGAAAGAGGATCCAAAAAATGTCACAGGCCGAATTTTATGAGATGAAATGTACCACGAATAATTGTGAGGTTCAACCTTCGGGTCCAAAAGTTTGGGTTTAGGAAAATGATTCTCACTCTATACCTTCCCACAGGACAATATTTAGGGGTTCCAATTGTGTGTAGTGGCTGCCAAAAAAGATGGTGTAATTTATAACTCATTAATAGATTTGTGGGGAACCCAGGACAAGGGTGGTTACAGGGCTGTTGACAGATTCAGCTCTTGTCTATCTCAAAATGTTTTTATTTTGCCTTCATTTTTTTTTTCTTTTTTTTTTTTGTCTTTTTCCGTGTCCGGCAACGGATCGCAACCCTCAGTGTCGCACCCCCACCTCACTCAGCCAGTGAGCGGGAACCGGTCTGTATGTGGGATCCGAACCCTTGGCGGGAGCGCCGCTGCGCTCCCAAGCGGAGCACTGTAGCAATGCACCACCGGCTGGCCCATTTTGCCTTCATTTTTTTTTTCTTTTTTTTTTTTTTTGTCTTTTTCCGTGTCCGGCAACGGATCGCAACCCTCAGTGTCGCACCCCCACCTCACTCAGCCAGTGAGCGGGAACCGGTCTGTATGTGGGATCCGAACCCTTGGCGGGAGCGCCGCTGCGCTCCCAAGCGGAGCACTGTAGCAGTGCACCACCGGCTGGCCCATTTTGCCTTCATTTTTGAAGATATTTTTGCCTTATACAGAATTCTAGGTTGGAGTCTTGCCTCACACGGGCTCAGCTTAGCCAGTGACTTTAGAGGGATTAGTAGGAAATTTGGGGGCTCCTTCCTCTCTAGGACGTGTCCCTGCACTTCCCGCCACACCGGCTGCCCCACCCTGCAACCTCTGTCTGGTGAGCCCAGTAAGACAGTGACTTGCTTGGCCTCTATTTCCTGGGTCCTGGGGAGCAGGAGAGGCCACAGGAAACGTGAGCGAGTGAGGGTTCTCACGCTTTGCCTACCCAACATCCAGCAGCGTCTTATTCCCCAGCAAAGAGCACCATACCCCTCCCCAAAGGTGACACTCCCGAGTCCCAGCCTCTCACTGCACTCAGCCTCGGGT
This sequence comes from Galeopterus variegatus, assembly GCF_000696425.1. Taxonomy (NCBI): domain Eukaryota; kingdom Metazoa; phylum Chordata; class Mammalia; order Dermoptera; family Cynocephalidae; genus Galeopterus; species Galeopterus variegatus. The sequence goes on along the minus strand of NW_007732515.1, from coordinate 122,483 downwards.
CTGGTCGTGGCCTTCCTTCCCAAGTACAGGAGGCAACACTTTGACTAATATTTTTCCACTGCATAACAAGGGACACCAGCTCTTTACACACTGTGGGTGGTTTCTCACTATCTCCCACCCAACCACCTCCCCTAAGCCAGTGGTGCCTTTTAGGTGTTGTTATTTGCAGTGAACATGTGATCTACTTGAGCTAATTTAGGCAGAGAAGGACTTATTTCTGGGGAGGAGGTAGCTCTTCAGTCCTGGCGAGGCCGGAACCTAAGCTGAGATGCTGCACAGCCAGGGGGTGCCCAGGTGCTCCCAGGACTGGGTGGCAACTGGGCTGCTGGCCTGCCCAGCACTCAGCATTCATCTGCACAGCTAGGACCCAGTCACTAAACTGTGCTTGCAGTCACCTCAGACGACCCAGGTGCCACCACTTCACCCTAATGCCCATGCACCTGCCACCCCCGATGCTCACTCCCACCTTCCAAGTCTCTGCGAGATGGCTCTGCTTGGGGAGAGCGGGGCTGCATGCAGACCCCAGCTGCAGAAGAGCCTGGACAGCGAAGTCTTTTGCCTTCCAGCCTCTGGTGACAGGAAAGCCACTTCATGGCGGGGAATATGCCTCGGGAGCCAAACTGTGGTGTCTGTCACTTTGCCTTAGGCTGTTGTTCAAGTCTTAAGTGAAATAACATTTAAAGCATGGAGAACGTAAATTCTTGGAGAGCAGGAATTTATGTCTGATTTCTGCATGTCTGCATCCCACACCTACAGCAGTGCCTGACCGCAAGAAGGATTTGGTGAATAATGCCAGCATTCAGCACAGTTTTCTAGAAATGGTAAGCCCTGCATAAATAATAGCTAGTACTATCTCACGTGATAGGAATCGCCAGCAAGGGCTAATGTAGCAGCTCGGCACCATCTTAGGGACCCAGGCTCCGCCCAGCTGCAGTTTGACACCCTCAGTCTGGCTTCATAGTCACAAGAGGGCTGACACAGCTCCTGGTGTTGCATCAAGGCATGATTTCATCCAGAGCACAGCTACAAGGAGATGGGTCCACCATCGTGGCAAACTAATCAGGATCTGGAGCCGGCTGGCTCACGGTGTGGAGGAGCGTGAACACCAGAACGTGGCTCAGGCTCTTTTAGAACGAAGCGGGGAGACAGGGCTGGGCAGGTAACCAACCGTGTCCGTTTGATCAGGGGCAAAGGGGAAGGCGGAGCCAGAATTATCATGAGAACCCCCGTCCGGAGCTCTCCTGAGTTCCAGCTCTCCCACCCTGCGGTGGGATGAGCCTGCGGGAGGGCAGGGCCGGGTCCGCCTCCGGAGGATGGACGCACCCACAGCGGTGTCCTCACCAGGGCTGCCCCCAGCCACCACACACACCCACACACATATCACACACCACACACACACACACACCACACACCACACACACACACACACACTACACACACACCACACACACACACACCTACACACCACACACACACACACACCACACACACACACCTACACACACCTACACACACCTACACACCACACACACACACACCACACACACACACATCACACACCACACACACACCTACACACACACCACACACCCCTACACACACACCCACACACATATCACACACCCACACACATATCACATACCACACACACACACACCCACACACGTATCACACACATACACACACACCGACACACATATCACATACCACACACACACACACATATCACATACCACACACACACACACCCACACACGTATCACACACATACACACACACCGACACACATATCACATACCACACACACACACACATATCACATACCACACACACACACACATATCACATACCACACACACACACACATATCACATACCACACACACACACACATATCACATACCACACACACACACACATATCACATACCACACACACACACACATATCACACACCACACACACACACACACACACACCCCTACACACACACCCACATACATATCACACACACACACACATATCACATACCACACACACACACACCCACACACGTATCACACACATACACACACACCGACACACATATCACATACCACACACACACACACATATCACATACCACACACACACCACAAACACCCACACACACACCACACACACACCACACACACCCACACACATACCACACACATACACACACACCACATACATCACACATACCCACACACCCACACACACCTACACACACACCACACACACACACACCACACACACACACACACACACACACACACACACACACCCCTACACATGCACACAAGCATGCAAGCTGCTCCAAAGGCGGCTTCTCCGTGTCCCAGAGTCCGCTTAATAGCAAACAGGGTTTGGCGAGAACAATTTATGGCACCCGGGCCCTGAAACTGGAAACATCTGTCCTTACCATAGCACAGCCTCCCAACCAGCCCCAGCCCGGCTCCAAGGGGCCCACCCGGCCTGGCCTGGGGACTCAAGAACCTTCCAGAGAGAACACAGTGGAGCCCTCAGCCTGGGAGGGGTCTCCAGGCTCCCAGCCTCATCTAGCTGACCTCCATGCCACCCGCACCCCAGACCCAGAGTGGACTTAGGACTGAGGAGCCCAAGGAGCCCGGGCTATGCTTCACCCACCTCACCCCCACGCCCACTGGGGCCAGGGCTGGGCGGAAAGGGAAGACCCCCTTCCTCATCCCACCGCCTCTGTCCACATCCCCCTTCCCCTCCTTGGCTCCCTGGCCAGCTGCTGTGCCCCTCTGAGGCCAGGCTGGGACATTGTCTTTTCCATGCAGCCCAGGCTGGGTGGATGCCCATCCTCTGGGCGCCCAGGGTCCCTGTCGGGGCTTCACTCCACTGGACTGTGAAGCCATACGTGTTCTTCAGAGGTGAGCACCCATCACCGTGCTGGCTTGGCAAAGCCTCCACAAGCATCTGTGGTAGAAGTGACCCAATGCACCTGGGTCCAAGGGGGCATGAACAGGGCTGCGGCCACTGTGGGTTCCAGAAGACAGAGCCAACACCCACCAGTGCTGGAGCAGAGATCAGTGCCGCCCTCCTGGCTCCACTACAGAGAGCCTGGCCTCAGGGAGGTCTGACTGGCTCCCTTGTGGGCACCTGTGTGCCCCAGGCCTGTCACCAGATTTCTCCAGGCCTCAGTTTCCCCAGTCTGTAACAGGGATGACGAGCCTGCGGGAGCAGGGCTTTAGGAAAGATGTGAAGTGTCTGGGCAGTGGGGGTTTAACAGATGGGAGAGGGCTTAGTGGTGGCAGCTGTCACCATAGACTGCCAGGAATGTTGATTTTGACCTGAATTCACCTGGACGACAACCTCGTAGAGGGAATTTCCCTGAGTATGTGTTGAAGAGATGTGTGGGCAAGGTGGGGTTGGCAGGAGCACCTAAGCCCCCGAAAGCTCTGCCCAGAGCCTGGCACAGTAGGGCCTTGTGGCAGAGCTGTCTTGCAGGTAAGGGTACAGGGAGCAGAGGAAATCCTACATGGGGCCAGGGCAGAGCACTTGTCCTGGCCACCTCCAAGGAGGACTCGCTCCACTGGCCCAGTTCAAATCCAACCTCCTCCAGGAAGCCTCCTGGATGGGCCCAGCACCGCCCCACATCCTTCCTTCCTGGGCTCCCATAGCTCAATCCCAGCTCTGCCACCCCTGTCCCTGTCCACCACAAGTGGCAGCCCACTGCCAGCCTCAGGTTGGGTTAGCCTCCCCTCAGGCCTCCATGGCCTGGCCATTCCCTCTGAGCAGCCTGAGATCTGCAGGGCAGAATGTTGTCCCCGTGACACAGGCAGGAAGGAGACTGAGGCACAGAGAGGCGCCAGGGCCCTCGCTGCTGGTGCTGATTCCGTGTGTACTCCCGGCCCCACCCTGCTGCCTGATGGATTTGCGGGGGATCTGGCCCCTGAGAAGGGGGTGGCACCATAGGGGGGTTGGCAGAGGCTGTCGGATGAGGGATGTCGGGGACTGGGGCTGGAGGGGGCTGAGGGTCTTTGGGAAAGGCTGGCAACCAGGGCATGTGGGGAAGGGGCACCCTGGAAAGGTGAGTCCTACCAGGGACATTTCCACCCAGCACTTGGCTGCACCAGCACCTTAGCACAGGACCCCCACCCAGTGCAGACCCCCCCTGGGAAGATACCAGCAGAGCACGGGGTGTCCAGCATGGGAGAAAACCCCCTAAACCAGCCAGCCCTGCCTGACAGTAGGAGCCCCAGACCCAACCTCCCCCTCGATCTAGCAACCAGGAAACCAGATGTCGGCTGAGGCGGCCATTCCAAAATGCACACATCTTCAAAGCAGGGCTATTTTCCATGTCCTTTGGGCAATTTCGGAACAAGTTTGTAAAACTGGAATTTTAATGGATGACATATTCGTGTCGTGCGTGTGTGTGTGCACGTGTGTGTGTTGGGAGGGCATCTTTGGTGGCTATTGCTGCTACAGCATCTTGGGAGGAGGGTGGGGTGGGGGTGTTTCTTAAAGGAAATCCAGGTTCACTGTGTGTTGCCAGGAGTGGAACCTTCAGGAACTGCAGGATGGAGGGAATGGGGGGCTTCAGAGCCAGCTGGCGAGGGGGTGTGGGCGGCCCTGAGCCTCCTGTCTAGCGCAGGGGTGGGAGGCACAGCCTGATCTGAGGTCACCCCCACCCCCAGCACTCACATGCCCTCTTCTCCCGGCTCAACTTAGAACCCAGATATATTCTTGTGCTCTGGCTGCCATAGCAAAGTCCTGCAGACTGGGGGGCTTTCACAGCAAAAATTTACTTCTCACAGTTCTGGAGGCTGGAAGTCCAAGGTCAAGGTGTCAACAGGCCGGTCTCTTCTGTGGCCTCTGTCTGGGCTCGCAGACGGCCATCTTCTCGCCATGTCCTCATGTGGCCTTCCCTCTGTTTCTGTCCTCATCTCCTCTTCTAGGGACACCAGTCCTATTAAATGAGGGGCCACTCTCATGACCTCATTTTGCCCTAAGTACCTCTTCAAATACTCCGTCTCCAAATACAGTTCCATTCCAAGGGACAGGGGGTTAGGACTGCAACACATGAATTTGGGGACACACAATTCAGCCCATGACACCAGACACCACCTGAGTTTGCCCCGATTGGGTCTTACCTTCAACACCTTCATTTTACCTACATTTCCTCTCTTCCCCTTCTGTTAGGTGCCCCCACCCCCACACTGTACCCCTGCCCAGACTGGCCTTTTTCCTTGGGGTCAGCAAATCAGTTCACCCCCAAAGTGTAAGCATGGAGCCCACTGTTCCCAGGCCCCTCTCGCTCCCCTCGCCCTCCCCGACTCTGACCTTGCCTTTGTGTGTGGGCCGTGGCCTCATGCTGTCCCCTCCCAAGAGTCCCATGAGGAAGTACCGTGCAGCTCATGATAGCCTGCTGCTTGGTCACGTCCCCGAGTCCTCCATCCACCCCTCTGCCTCAAGCCTGATTGTCTCATGCTGGGGCATGATAGGCCCATGGGGACGGGGGACAGGGCAGAGGCTTCCAGGCCACAGGAAGCAGGAGCAGAGGCGGGGACAGGGAAAAGCTGGGGGCTGCTGGGGAGACGCGGCCGTGGGGAAGGCATCGGAAAGTGGTCTGCATGGGACAGGGATTTGGGGTCCTGTGGCGCGGGGAGATAAGCATAAGCTAAGGTGGCGATCCTGGAGAACACCCACATTCAAGGGGACACCCCCGAGGGTAACTGAGGCAGGCAGTGAAGAGGAGGGAGACACAAGGAAGGAGGGAGGAGTCACAGATGCCAAGGGCCGGGGTATTTTCAAGAAGGCCCCGATGGTGGCCGGGAGGTGGAGAAAGGTCAGGCACCGTGCTGACAGGGTTTCTGTGAAGGGGCAGGGGCAGGAGATAGATGGCAGCCGTCCTGTTGATCTGTCACTGCATAGCAAGCCCAACACGTAGCGGCTTAAACAACCATGTTATTATGTTGCAGACTGCAGGTCAGATGGTTGGACAGGGCACAGAGTGGGCAGCTTGTTCCTGCCCATGACATCTGGGGCTCACTGGCAAGACGCCAAAGCTAGGGGGTGACTCAATAGCAGAGGTCCCTTGACCTGGAGGTGTCTTCCCTCACATCTGGGGCTGTCAGCTGGAACCTCTCCTCTCAGCCTGGGCTTCCTCACAGCATGGCGGCCTTGCAGTCACAGGGCCTGGATGTGGTGGCTCAGGGCTCCAGACAAGTGTCCGGTAAGCACCAATCCCTTCTGGAAACTTAAAAGAGGAAAGTCAGTATAATGACAGGGTCTTCAGAACACAGACCCCGGAGACAGACTGCCTGGGTTTGAGCCCCAGCTCTGGCATGCACTGGCTGTGGGGCCTCTCAGGGCCTCAGTTTCCTAATCTATAAATAGGCATGGTAACTGATCTCCTCACAAAACTGCCATGCAGATTAAGCCTGTGCTATAAGGTGACACACAGAGGGTTCAGGCTGCTGTGTTAGTGTTGATACAAGCATCACCCTGAGGGAAGGTTGCATGAAGAGAGTCTTGGGCAAGTTTTCAGGCTGAGGGGCCCAAGGGTGGGAGAGATGGCAGCCTCAGGAGGGGCAGCTAGGGTGAGGCCTTTCAGGGCTCAGGGAAGCCCCCCTGCAAGGTCACATTTCAACTGTGCCTCAAAGTCCAGAGAGGGGAGGGCCAGATCGGGGAAACCATGAGCAAGGGCCTGGCCAATGCAAAGGCTAGAGGCAGATCCAGAGAACAGGAAGCAGCTCCATTTAGCCCAGGCCCGGCCCGGAGGGGTCCTAATTTGGGTTGGGATGATAAATTTGACTTTGGAGAACACAGATCAGGCCCAGGAAAGGGTTTCCATAGAAAAGCAGCTCAGCTCTTTCTTCACAAACCCATCCCACCATGCCACAATCACCCCTGCATTTTCTGTTGCCATTTTTCAGCAGGGCAGAGGAAATGTGCACAAATCAGGAAATTGATGTGAAATCACTCTCAAGATGCTGTGTGATGGTGCGTGTGCAGGCGTGTGCGCATGCATGAGTGTGCATGCATGCATGTGTGTGTGCGTGTGCATGCACGTTTGTGATAATTGGGGTCATCACATTGCCTTTGGCCGGCCAACACATCAAGTCCGGGAAATGGGGCACCACCTGGAGTTTAGCAGTGCAAAACCCACGCAGCTGTGCTTGGCAGCCCTGAGTGGAGTGTGGGCTCTGGGCACACCTGGTCTTTCATCTACTAGATAAGCTCCCTGAGGCCAGGCCCAGGCCCCAACCCCCAGTCTTCTGTGCCTTGCCTGCCTGAGCTGCAACCTGGGCTCACCACCCTGCAGGCTGTGGCAGAGCCAGGTGAAGGTTGCAGCTTCCAACTCCCTGGCTCCCCAAATTACCAAAATTCTCCCCTAGGCCCCTCATGGCTTCCCCTCTTTGTCCCCCTGGTGAGGCTGCTCCCTCGGCCAAGTGGAAGAAGCAGTGCCCTCCTGTAGACAGTGGGGATGGCGGGGTTCAGGGCAGCATGGTGCAGGGCAGCGTGACCTTGGCTCTGAGACTTTGGCAGGCTCCGCCCCCCTTACCTAAGTCATGGAATTCTCCAGAGGCAGGTAGGGCTGCAGACTGGAGCCAGGAGAGGTGAGGTCATGGGTCATATCCACCACCGGCCCAGCCATCAGGCAGGGACGGCTGTGTCCCCTCCCTGGGGCATGGCAGCTGAGCTCATGTTTCCTAGAGCTCATTCACCTTGACCTGGACACCTGAATGTCCCTGGAGCAGGTCGGGGCTTCCTTGTGGGTGTTGTGCCTCTTTCTTGGGTTTCAAGTCCCCTTCCACCTTTCTTGCCCCTACACTTGATAGGGAAGCCAGGGGTCTGGGGCCCTGGGGGAGAATGAGGGAGATGAGTGAGGGCACGTTGGCAGCAGAACAGAGGTGGGAAAGGACACGGGCTGTCCAGCTCGCCTGGAGGAGTGGGCGCATCATAGGGAAATGCTGCTGAGGGGTGGAAGGAAGTCCAGCTGTGACTGGAGAGGTGTAGCCGGATCGCCGTCCTGGATGGTCATGTCACCTGCGTTGGTCATGTTGCCTCATGAAGGCCATTACAGCCATGCACTGCTGGCTACAAGGCTCCAAAGAGGGGTCTCCAAAGAGTGCATCTCTGCACTGCACGTCTCACCCTATCACATCTTCCCACCATCCCTGAAACAGAGATGGGTTACTGTAGTTTGCAGGGAGAAGCTGAGGCTTCAAGAGGCATCTCTGGGCCCTAGGTCACACGGAGACCACAGGGGCTCAAACCCAGCTCCCCCGATCCCAGAGCCAGTGCTCCTTCCCTCCTGCCAGCCATGAGGATTCAGCTCCAACCAAATGGACAAAAAAGCAGAGCAGCCAAAGGTGGCACTCGGCTAGGAGCAGGGGAGGGTGTCACAGGGAGGGAGGTGGTCCATTCGGGGGACAAGGAGAGAAGACAAAGAGACTGTTTCAGACCTGCCAAGTCCACAGTGAGGATGACACCGTCTTGGGGACATGCGTGGAAGCCACTGGAGACATAGGTCTTGGACTAGAGAGGCCAGGACCGGGGCTTCTAAAGTCAGCTCCCCAGACGCAAGAAGGACAGTTCCAAACCACCCGAGCCCTTGGAAATCCAGGGCATTTGGAGAGCAGTGGTGCCCAAAACTGGGAATGAGGGGCAGGGGTGAGGTGTCACCCTGGGGGGTCTGTGGGTCATCAGACTTGCACACCGAACCACAGCAACCATTGCCAGATACACTGGACTTGGGGCTGGGGGGTCTATGGCAGTGGGTGAGGGTGGAGGAGGCACAGGAGTAAGGCGTGGGAGCAGAAGGCAGCCTGGCCCTGGGCTGGAGAGTGAGGAAGGGGTGTTCACATCCTCCATCCCAAGGCCCCTGCCCCTGGGACTGTACCCGATTCCTCCCTCCCTGCAGCTGGAGGGGCTGGCGGGGCAGGAGGCTGGGGAGAGGACGCACAGCCAGGGCAGCCTGCCGGCTCTGCCCTCTCTCCTATCTGATGTCCCCCTCCTGTGTGGGGGGCACAGTTGTGATCATCACTCCCTGGTGCCAACTGGACCAGCTTGTCACGCTCAGCAACCTCAGGAGAGGCCAGGCTGGTTGGGGTGCTGGCTTGGTTGGTTTGGGGGATATTTGGAGCAGCTGTCTGAACTTAGTCCCGAACTCAAAGACCTCAAACACACACACATATGCTCACTCATTCACTCACACACTCACATTACACACGCGTGGGCACACACACACACCTGCAGCCAAGATGTGGGCTCATGTCATGGGGGGACTTCCAGCGGGTAGGGTGAGGACTGGCTAAGCGTCCTCAAGTGAAGGTTGCTCTTCACAGCCGTGGCCTGCGGCCCAGAGAGAGCAAAGGGGTGTCCAAGGTCATCCAGCATGGCAGGGTTGGCGAGGGCTAGGTGGCAGATGTGCACCCCCAGGCCCCTGGCTCTCCTTCCCTGCTGTTCTCCAGCCTCTGCTCCCCTTCAGATGGACTCACACCCTGAGCACCAGCCCCTCGGTGGGCAAGAGTCTCTCCCACCAAGCCCTTGACCCCTACCATGGGCCTGAGTGGTGCCCCCCCGTGACCTGAGCACTGAGGAGGAGATGAACCAGATGGGGGGGGCTGCAAAAGGGATGCCCACTGCTGCCGCAGAAGGCCCCTGGCCCAAAACTCATCCTGGAGCACAGCCCGGCGCCGGGAGGTCAGTGTGGGGAGGGGTGGCAGATGCTGAGTTCCCAGCAAGCATGTGGCTGAAGGAGCAGCTTATGGGGGTACTGCTCGGACCCCTGCTCTGTCACTTACCAGGGCCAGGATGTGACCTCTCTGTACCTCACTCTCTGTGAGATGGGTTTCATCAAAGTGGCCCCCTCAGAGGGCTACCAGGTGGGTTAAATGTGACCATGCCAGCAGAGGGTTGCGTGGAATGCCTGGCAGCGTGGGCTCAGCAGACAGAACCGTCAAGCCAAGGCCCAGGCCCAGGACATGGTGGCCACGGTCACTCAGCTGTGCAAGCTGAGCTCAGGTGAGGAGTGAGGATGAGCCAGTTTCGGGCACCCCGGGAGGGAGAGGCATTGCTGTGATGCTGTGACAGGGTTGGCCCTGCTGTGAGAGAGCTGGCCCTGCCAGCAGGTCCTCTTGGGTACCCCCAGCTGTCAATCGTGCAGGGTTCAAGGGGCAGGCTCTGTGGGGAAGCTGCCCACTGCCCACTGCTAAAGAGACACAGAGGAATCCTGGGGTTACCAGCCCCCGTCTGCAGAGCCACCCCAGAGCTGGGGGTGGAGGCTTTGCAAATAAAAGGGGATTGTCTGGTCCTGTCCTCCCTAACCCTGAGTGGGGCCACTGGTGAGGGAGGGGAGCAGCAGAGTCGGCCAAAGGCCCAGCTGAGTCCTGCTGAGCAAGCAGCAGGAATTCAGGGTGCACAAGGCCAGGCCCCTCCTTCAAAGCCCCCAGCCAAGGCCCCTTGGGGTCAAGAGTGAGTTTAACTGTCACTGCAGACCTTGCGCAAAGCCCAATGCCCCTTTCCTCTCTCTTGGCCTTGCTGGGTTCACTCCCTCCTTAGCTGCCCCCGCCCCCAGGGTGAGGGCAAAACCTCTGCCTTGGTTTCCCCATAGTGCCTGGCAAGGTCGGTGCTACCCCCTGGGAGTGCACCATTGTGACTCCCATGGTAGGAGGGGGGTGACTGTTAGATAAAGTGGAGTGGGGTAGTGGAAGGTGAAGTCAGGGCCTGGTGTACCTGCCTGGGTGTCCCCTTGAGCACTGAGGTCACGGCTGGGAGGCCATGAGGCTCCCCCAGGAAGACGTGCCATCAGTGCCTCTGTGGCCTCATTATCTTCATTAGGGCCTGGAGCCCAGGTGTGCAGAGCTGAGCAGGCAGGCACGGAGTCACCCCAAGAGAAATGGGCCTCTCCCGGGGACCGGACACATGGGAAAATGGGGTCCCACCACTGGAGAGGGCTCCTCTCCCCGACACCCACACACCGGCCTCTGCCTGTGATCCAAGGGGAAGGAATGTTTATTGAGCACCTGCGGTGTGCCAAAGCCAGCTGTAACAATGCCGCACACGGGCGCCAAAGGGCTAAGGGTGGCCCTCCACGGGGGAGGGGTTCTCCCCGGTGAAGGAAGAACTAGGAGAGGAGGAGCGAAGGGCACAAAAGTCAGAAGGTCAGAAGCGGAGCTGTCCCTGGAGAGGAAGCGTAGAGGGGCTGGTGAGAGAGTTGGCTGAGACACCCTTGGGCCAGGGACAGGCCTGGAGTCCTGGAGTCCTGGTCTCCTCCAAGGGCAGAGCTGGTGCTCGTGCTCATGAGCGTTCCCTGGCGTGTGCATCCCACAGTGCTGCCTGCAAGATCAGCAAGGGGACAGTCCCTTCTCTGTCCCCCACTTCTCCCCATCTGGACAGGGGCAGGACCTGGCAGCACATTTTGAGCTGGGACAGGAGACCCATAGCCATCCAGATGGGCCCCTGCCAGCCTCCCTTCATCATCTGCCCCCCGAGCAGGCGCTCCTCAGCTGACATCATACTGAATGGCACGAGACCAGGTGCTTTCCCCTACGATCAGGACCAAGGCAGGCCACCTGCTGTCGCAGCTCCTACTTTACATTGCGCTGGACGTTCTAACCACTTGATTAGGCAAGAAAATAAACAAAAGGCACCCAGGTTGGAAAGGAAGACATAAAACTATCTCTGTTTGCAGACGACCTGATCTTGTATATAGAAAATCCTAAAGAATCCATTAAAAACTATTAGAACAAAGGCACCCAGGTTGGAAAGGAAGACATAAAACTATCTCTGTTTGCAGACGACCTGATCTTATATATAGAAAATCCTAAAGAATCCATTAAAAACTATTAGAACGAATAAACAATTTCAGCAAGTTTGCGGGATACAAAATCAATATACAAAAATCAACTTTATTTCTACATACTAGCAATGAACAATCCAAAACGATACAAAGAAAACAATTCCATTTATGATAGCGTAAAAAAGAATAAAATACTTAGAAACAAATTTAACAGAAGAAATGTAGGTCTTGTACTCTGAAAACCACAAAACATTGTTGAAGGAAATTTGAAAAGATTGAAATAAATTGAAAGACAACCCACTTCATTAATCAGAAAATTTAATATTGTTAAGATGCCAATACTGCCCAAATTGATCTCGAGATTTGACATATCCCTACCTCTTAAGGCTCTCAAAAGTCTTTCTGAGAAGCAGGGATGGGGCCCTCTATTTGGGAGAGTTGGGGGTCTCACCTTGGCAATTCCATCAGGACTGTCCACAGCTAACCCCAAGGGTTGCCTACCTTAGGGCAGTATGTTAGTTGTAGGAAAGCCTGATATGAATCCCAATGCTGTGTGACCTTGGGCATGTTACTTAACCTCTCTGACTCTTTTACATGACTATAAGATTTACCACCTATCTCACAGAGTAGTAAAAAATAAATAATATTTGCAAAGCATTTCCCACATGGCCTAGCACATGCTCAACCAAGGCCAATTTCCTGCATGTGCCTTCCCCCTCAAACATTCCCTGTCCCCATGCTCCTAGGTCAGAGAGCTACACCTACCTCGGGATAGGCCCAGGCCTACAAAGGGGTAGGGACCCACAGTCATGTGTACTCAGGGAGACTGCCCAGCGGTCTGACCTCCTGGGGCAGAGCTGGGACCCACTGGGACTTCCTAGAACCATCAGGATCCATGGTCACTGGTTTAAGGGTGAGGTCCCTTCCAGTCCCCAACTTCAAGGCTCCACAAGGGGTGGTTTGTGGATAAGCAGAGGAGGCACAGCTGTGGCTTCTGGGAGCCCCGAGCCAGGACTAATCATCGCAGTGAACACGTAGTGGCCCTCGTCTGCACCAAGCACTGCACTGAGCACGTATAAACTCATTTAATGCTTCCAGCGGCCCTGCAAGGTAAGCAGATCTTTCATTCCAGCTTTGCAGAGGAGGACACTGATGTGGAGAGTAGCTCCCCAGAGCAGCACAAGCAGGGCATGGCCCAGCTGGGTCTCCGGTCCAGCTTCTTTATGGTCCCTGAGGCCGAGAGGGGTAGGCAGCTGCCTTCAAGAGGGCCCCAGCTACCAGGAACTGGGTAATGAGACCCATGGGGTCCCGGCCCGAGCTACGGCTCAGAAGGCATAAAAGGTTCACAGAAGGATCTGGGCCCTCAGGGTAAATTAGACTCTGGGGCCTCTGAGCATACATCTTACAGGGGCCCACCCCTTCTCCCCAAGCATGACCAGACCAGCTCTGGGGCCTGGCACATCTGTGACTTCTGTGGGCTGTACACAGTGTGCCAGGGGCAACCCCCCCCCCCAACAACAGGGCCAGGAGAAGGAGGGAGCACGGCCAAGATAAGAGTGAGACTTGCACATTGTTAGAAAAAATTATATAGAACTCTATGCCGAAGTAGTCGAAAATCAGAGTGATACTGGATGCGTTTTTGGAAATATTGGGGAAGATACTCAAGAAGGGGTAGAAGCTCTGAGCAGCTCTGTACATGCCCCAGACCCCAGACCCCAGACCCCAGGACCTGGGCTCTACCCAGCCTGCACTGTCCACGTGGATCACTTCTGTGATCTTTTTCTTGAGATTTTTGTATGTAGTATATAGTATCTGTACAATGGGGGGAAATCCAAATGTTCAACAAAGAGAGGACAGCTCAGGCCATGGCTATGGAGTGGGGCTGGCTGGGAGGTGGGCAGGCTTTGCTCCGAGGCCGCCCCTCCGCTGACCCATTTTCTGGAGGCGCCTCCAGAGGCCTGGAGATAAGGCTGGCGTCTGGCTGAACTTGTGCTGTGGTCAGTAGGTCTGCCCACTGAAGCCGGAGCCCCACTCCTTCCGGAGAAGTCTATTAGCATATCTTTACTATCTGGGCTCCTTGGAGCCAGTGCTGCTGAGAAAGGCCGGGCTGGCTGGGTCGGCCCTGCCCTCCCCTCTCCTGTCCCAGCAGGATGGCGTCAGGGAAGAAGCTAAACAAATCTCAACCCAAGGCTGGGCTCACTTCCCTTCCTAGTGGACAAAACTCCCTCAGCCTAGAAGTTTGAGACCTGAGCCAGGCTAGTGGGCCAGGGAGTGAGGCTGCAGCCCTGACAGAGGCTCGGAGGATTGGGGACACCGGGCCTGGGGTCCCCATGCTTCCCCTTGACAAAATACCTCTCCTAGGGTAAGCCCCTCCTGGCTTGGTTGGTTCTTATGCCAACAAGGTCTGGGGGTTTGAGTCCCCATCATCTTTACCCTGAGGAGTAGGATTTAGGGAGGCACTGGACACCCAGAAACCAGAAAGAAAAATCCTTTGGTTACTTGGAAGCTGAAAGGGGAAAAAAAAAGATATAAACAAAACATTCAAAGACAGACGGCACACCATGAGAAAATACATATTTGCATCACACATAAAGTGGGAAGGATTAGTCTCCTGAATCTATCCACAAGAAGATAACCCAATAGAAAAACAGGCAAAAGATGAGAAGCAATTCCCAGAAGAAAATAAAATGGTCCCATAAACTTATAGAAAATGCATATTTGCTCCAGTACAGGTAGCCAACAAAGATATATTTTTCCCCTATAAGATTGGAAAGAAATTAAAAGATTGATAACATGCAGTGCTGGGAAGGAGGTGGCAAAATGGCTCACGCTGTGGGTGTGAATGTAAATTGGTGCAGCCTGCAGGGGGTTACAGCTATCCGATGTTCAACTGCACATAACGTTCAACCCAGCAATTCTGTGTCTGGGAAAATATCGCACAGAAGCACCGCACAAGCTCAAGGGGAGAGTTTGGAAAGATGCTCACGCAGCTTTGCCTGAATTAGAGGTAACCTGGATGCCCATCAATAACAGTTTGCTCCAGTAAGTTATGGTACCTCTACTACGAATCCCAGGCATCACACCCGTTAGGAAGAATTTCACGATATGTTGTTGGATGAAAAAGCGAATCATGGAGGAATATGTATAAAATGGGCTCAAATTTGTGGAGCAAAACAAATCAAACCTAAACAATAACAGAGAAGAAAAACACAGAGAGAAACGGTTACTACAGGCAGTGGGATTTGAAGGAGGCGGCTGGACGAAGTGGATGTTCATTTCTGCCTTTGGATACTTTTGTGTTGCTTTCATGTTTTTTTCATCAAACACGTAAAGAAAAGTTAAAAAATGAAAAGGGATGATCTCGAGAGAAGGGCAAAAGCTGGCACCCGAAGGCGACTTCGCTGGCGGGAAGCTGAGGTGCTGTGGGGCCGTCGACAGGAGGGGCAGCCTCAGCCCTTCGTCCCCCAGAGCTGCTCCGGCCCCCTCAGCAGGGCAGCCCCCCGCAGAAACCCCACGGTCCTCGGCAGACAAGCCCACCGCCTGTCCTCCTCAGGGCGCTCGTCCAGGTCGGCCTTTCTGGAGTGCAGAGACCACCGGCGCCTGCTTCCCACCCGGAGCCCATGGGATCGGCCCGGAGCACGGCTCCTCTGGCCTCCTTCCCAGCAGCCTACGACTCCTGTGACCCCACTGCGGGGGCAGATTTAGGCCTCAGCTCTGGTCCTCTTTCCCAGACAGTGGCCAGTTCACCCTCCCTGCCAGGCAGACCCCACCCACCCTGAAGGTGCCCGGCTGCCTTCTGCCGTCGGCCTTGCCTCTGGCAACTCCCTCAGCCCACCAGGCCTCAGAAGGAGAGAAGGCGTGTGTGCGCGTGTGTATGAGTGTGTGTGCATGCGTGCGTGCGTGTGTCCATGTGGGGGTGTGTGTATGAGTGTGTGTGCACGCGTGCGTGTGTGTGTGTCCATGTGGGGGTGTGTGTATGAGTGTGTACGTGCGTGTGCGTGTGTGGGGGTGTGAGTGTGTGTGCACGCGTGTGTGTGTGTGTCCATGTGGAGGTGTGTGTATGAGTGTGTGTGCCTGCGCGTGTGTGTGCGCATGTGGGGGTATGTGTGTGAGTGTGTGTGCACACGTGCGTGTGTGTGTGTCCATGTGGGGGTGTGCGTATGAGTGTGTGTGCACACGTGCGTGTGTGTGTGTCCATGTGGGGGTGTGTGAGTGTGTGTGTGCGCGCGTGTGTGTGCGCATGTGGGGGTATGTGTGTGAGTGTGTGTGCACACGTGCGTGTGTGTCCATGTGGGGGTGTGCGTATGAGTGTGTGTGCACACGTGCGTGTGTGTGTCCATGTGGGGGTGTGTGTATGAGTGTGTGTGTGTGCGTGTGTGTGCGCATGTGGGGGTGTGTGTGGGTTGTGCGTGTGTGCATGTGTGTACGAATTTGTGTGTGCGTGTGCGTGTGTGTGCGCATGTGGGGGTGTGTGTGGGTTGTGCGTGTGTGCATGTGTGTACGAATTTGTGTGTGCGTGTGCGCGTGCATGCGTGTGTACGAGGGTGCATGCACGCATGCGTGCGCGTGCATGTGTGTGTGCATGTGCGAGTGAGGAGTGATAATCTGCTTCTCGGAGGTTACCTGGGTCCTCTGCAGTCTCACCCAGGGCCCCAAAGTCAACAATCGGTGGTGGGCGTGGTTCTCCTTCCCTGGTCAGTGAGCCCTGCTGCGGGTGACCCAGGTGGGGCAGGGAGAGGGAGGACTGTCGCTCTCTTCTCCCCTCCTGGCGACCAGCCTCCCTCAGGAACCACACACTAGTCCCAGAGGACCCCATAATTGGGAGGAGAGAAACCAGCATCGCTTACCTGGCCCCTGAGGTCCCCAGGTCCCTGCAGCCCTCTCCTTCCCTACAGTGAGAGCGGCAGCCTAGGACAATCAAAGTGACCTCCCCACAGAGCCACCTGATGCCCCACGTGGACCAGTTCACCTGCTCTCTCCCAGTTTTCTTAAAATTTAACTTTTTTAAAAAAATTACAAAACATAATTGCTATTTAAAAAGTTTGAATAGGGCCAGCCCCGTGGCTCACTCGGGAGAGTGCGGTGCTGGTAGCATGGAGGCCGCTGGTTCGGATCCTATATAGGGATGGCCGGTGCGCTCACTGGCTGAGCGTGGTGCTGACAACGCCGTGCGGAGGGTTGCGATCCCCTTACCAGTCAGAAGAAAAAAAAAAAAATTGAATACGCAGTGAAAGTTGAAAACCCTCACTCCCCCTCCCACTCTCTGGAGATTCTTCCTCTTAACAGTTTACTGTGCCTCCTTCCAGACTTTGCCCCTGTACAGAGAAGCATTTTTAGTACCCACACATTGTAACCAAATGCTTCCCAAATGCCTCCCAAGTCAGCTCCTCAGCCCGGGGCCTGGGACCCTGCACGACCGCTCTGCCGGGCGCGTCTCATTGGACTTCTTTATTCACTCAGCACATATCTGCTCAGCATCTGCTGTGGGAGGAGGAGCAGACAGACTCCTGTCCTTCCTGACCAGGGAGACACCAAGTCAGCCAGCGGGGTCCTCTCAGGTGTTGCCGGGTGTTTTCTCTCCCTCTTCTCAGACCCAGCCTCGCCGTCTGCCTGCCTGGAAGACGCTTGGTGTCCCTCTGACTTTGCAAATCCTCCCCGCCCTTTAAGATCCAGCTCTTCCTAATTGTCCCAGCCCGCTGGGACCTCTCTCCTCTTCCAAACTTCTTCACCACTTCCTAAGTCATGCTCTCTATTTTATTTTTCACTCCTGAGGTCCATTTGTCCCATAAGGGTGTTAAGCACCTACGATGTGCCAGATTCCATGATACACGGTAAGACCCATCAAGGAAATGTCGCAACTCTGCCAAGTTCTTAGGGCCACTTTGCCTAAGAGGAAACTGAGGCACAGGAGGTAAATAACTGGCTCCAGGTGACAGGGATGGGAGCCTGGGTCGGCCGGACCCCTTAGCCCAGGGTAGTTCTGCAAACTCCACCCAGGAATCGAGCGCTGGTCCTAGATGTCCCAGGGCAGCCTGGCTCCAGACCTTCTACCCAGCATGTCCAGAGTTTGTTCTGAAAATGCAGTGTTCATCCCCTGAGCCTTGTGATAGCTAAGAGGTGTGGCTTAAGAAAGAGATGGGGAGTCAATTTTGTGGGCCCCCTACTCTGCCTGTCTCATTAAAGGGAGAGGAAAGGTCTGTGAGGGGAAGAAATGGCAGGTGGAGGGGAGGAGTGGGTGGGTGACAGAAGGGGCCGGCTGGTGGCTCTGCCTGACTGTGAATCGTCCAGGCGTGTTTTGATACGTCGCACTCAGAGGAGGGTGCAATTATTTGCTAACGTATCATTAATGGATCGGTTCCCGCCCGCCGCAGAAGGCGGTTGCTTGGAGACAGGGTGAAGGGGCACGTTCTCTATGTGTGCATGAGAATCCAGAGAAGGCTGCACGGCGGCCCACCTGCTCCCTAGTCCCCTCGTCACCACCAGCAGACTCCGAGGAGCCAAGGAATCAAGTGTTCCCCGCCTAGTGCTCCGAGAAATTCTGGAGCTTTCTTTGTGCTCATATCCGCAATAGATTGGTCTCAGCTGGCTGAGTCCTGAGTTATATTTTACTGTTTCTCAGATGACGGTGGGTTTAGCCGTGCTGCCACAACATGAGGCTGTGTCATCTCCTGCTGGGGGCCCTCTGTGGGTTTTGGGGGGATTGGTAGAAGGGATTTGAGAGTGGCTGCTTGGTACCAGGGAAAGAGCAGAGGCTTCAACATCAGAAAGACTCCAAACACCAACTCTCCAGCTGGACAATTTTTGGCAAAATGCTTAACCTCTCTGAGTCCAGTTCTCTGTCCATAAAATGGAGATGGTGCTGCAACCTTGCAGAGGTTTTAACAGAATCAGAGCTAATGTTTGAAAAGAGGTCAGAATATGATGTGCTCAAGAAATGGTAGTTATTGCTCTTGGGGGTTACGCAGGTTTTCATTCATTCGACAACACTGACTGCATGCCTCCCCTGAGCTGGGTGCCTCTACTGCCACTTGAGATGCATCAGTGAACACAAGAGGCAAAGACCCTTGCCCAAATGGAGTGGACACTCTAGTGGGAGAGGTTAGCCTGTAAGCAATAAGAGTCATAAATAAATAATGAATGAACTGTATGAAATATTAAAGGTAATAAATGCTGTAGTGAGAAATAGAATTGAAATTTTAAATAGGGTGGGAAGGAAGGCCTTGTTGAGAGGGTGACATTCGAGCCAAGACATGAAGGCAATGAGAGGGACAAGGGCAGACACTGGACAGAGAGGACAGCCAGGACAGAGGCCGAGGGCAGGGTGTGCCTGCAGGGCCTGCTGGTCGGAGGAGGCCTGCTGGGCTGGGATGAAGTGATTGGTGGGGGTGGGAGGGGCCAGATGAAGCAGGTTCTTACAGACCAGTAGTTTTCAAGCGTGAGCACGCCTCGGAACGGGGTGCAGGGACTTGGAAAGTATAGGTGCTACTACCCCACCCCAGCCAGAGTCCCTGACTCTGTAGGTCTGGGGCGGGGCCTGAGAATGTGCATTTCTAGCAAGTTCCCAGATGTGGGTGCAGCTGGTCTGGGGACCCTGCTTTGAGAATCAGTGTAAAGACCACTGTCAGGTCTTTGGTTTTACCCTGGAGGGTTTGGGGTTCTGAGCAGAGGCTCAGTGATATGGCTCGAATTCTGAAAGGACCCTCTGGCTGCTAGGTTGACAGTAACTTCAGGGGAACAAGGGTAGACACAGGGACGTGAGTGAGTAATTGGAATTTTCCGATGAGATTACCGTGGTAATGGAGGTGCTGAGAAGTGGTTGGATCTGGCTGTATACTGAAGGCAGAGTCAATGGAACTTCCTGATGGATTGGACATGGAGTCTGACAGAAAGAGGTCAAGGATGACTGCAAGGTTTTTAGCCTGAGTAAGAGAAGGACGGAGTTGCCATGAACCCAACAGGGGAACCCTCCAGGGAGAGCAGCTGGGGGAAGCTCAGGAGTTCAGGTTTGTCATGTTGAGAGTGATACGGTCATTGGAGGCCCATGCAGAGAGGTCAAAGAACCTGTTGGAAGTATGAGCCTGGAGGTCAGGAGAGGTCTGGGCTGGAGAATGAAGGGTCGGCAAACAGGTGAGATAGGATAAGACCACCAAGGGAGAGGGGGTAGCCCAGAGAGGGTAGAGTCCACTCTGGGCCTCTAACTCAGGAGGGCAGGAGAAGAGGTGGGTGCAGCCCATGAGGGGAGGGGGAGGGGGGAGGAGGAAGGGGGAAAGGGGAAGATGGGAAGGGAGGGGAGGGGAGGGGAAG
>NW_007732515.1:89509-101384 GCF_000696425.1 Galeopterus variegatus | reverse complement strand
GGAGGGAGGGGAGAGGGAGGAGTAGGGGGGAGGGGGAGGAGAGGGGAGGGGCACCTGTGGGGAGGGAAATGCAAGGTTATTAAGCTTGGAAGTGAAGAAAGGGTGTCAAGGAGGAGGGGATGACCCACGCTGAATGCTGCTCATAGACCAAGTTGAGGACCGGGAGCTGACGTTGGGTTCAGTAACAAGGAGGTTGTTTCGGTTCCTGTCATCCTTCATGCATCCATTCAGGTATCTGTTGAACACCAGCTCTGAGCCAGGCTATGCCCCAGGTGCTGTCAGGGCCGTGGAGAAATGACAGCCCTCTTCCTGCCCTGAAGGCAGCTTCAGGGGCACCCTGACATGTAGAAGGCACTTCCGACACTGCAGGGTGCTTCTGCAGAAATTCTTCCTTCTCGCTCTCCACAAAGGCGCGCTGCAGGAGCCAAGTGGCCCTGAAGGTGCTGCGTGGTGGCGTTTGGAATAGAATCTGTTTCCAGACCCTTGCATGTCTCAGTGCTGCTTGGAAGAAAGTCTCCGGGTAGCTAGGGGATGCTTGAGCGGTCTACTCCTCTGTTTTTCTTTGGATTTATTTTTTTTAATTAAACAAGTAATCATGAATATATTTTACCTGCACATAAGTGATTTAGATGATACAGAAACATAGGGTCAGAGAGGATGTCCTTCTCCCCTCCCCTGACCCCTGCCAGAGTCACTGCTGTCAAAGGCTTGCCGCACCCCTTCAGGTTCTCCTGCGTGCTGACATGTACAAAGTCTTCTGGAACTGAGGTTTTTTGTTACATAAATGGTCTTACTGTGAGTGTGGGTCTACAATTTGCTTCTTATTCTCAATCTGTCTTGAAGATCCTTTCTGGTTAAAACCAAACTCTATGGGATCCCATGGAACGGCTGTAATGGGGCCGACAATGATGGTGACCAGTGACTGTTGAGCTGAGTAGTCCCCTGGTCCCTCTGGATCTAGCTCCCACTCTTCCCTGCTCAGCTGGGCCAAGGAGGCTCCCCAGACCTCCTGCTGCTGGTTGGCTTTGGCCAGCGAGAGGCCCCAGCCAGGAGGTCAGAGAGCAAAGGGGTCAGGGGTCCCAGTCCTTGTTCCCCAGCTCCCTCCTGTGCTGAGGCGTGGCCATGGCTGTGTTCTTCCACCAGAGCCCACAGCTCCTGTCCCCCTAAAGCAGCTCTCCCTCTGTTCTGTAACCCTCTCCCCATCCAGTGACTGTCCCTCCCCTGCTCCTTCAAGTGGGGAAGGTGGTGGCCGGGCCCTCTCACCATGCCTACACCTTTGTGAACAGTCCCTCTACCTAGTTGTCTTCAGTCACCCTTTTTGAGGCCCCTCTTGTGCTCCCTGCAGGGACTGTGCCCCATATAAGCACTTTCTAGGTCCCAGGTGCTACTCCCGGTTCTCATACAATCCTCACACCAGCCCTTCTGTGGAATTGTCATCCCCATTTTATAGGTGAGGACACCGAGGCCCAGCAAAGTTAAGCATGTCACCTCTTACTGTAACGTAATTTATTAACTAGTCCTCTATGACGAAGTTGTTTTCCATACTCCCTGCACGCGACTTCTGGGACACATGAGGCCAGGGGTGTACTGGGTGGGGGCATGTGGGTGACTTCCTCTAATCTCCCAGCAGACTGCCTGATTGACTGCCACCTTCTTTCTCTTTTCCTCCCTTTCCTGCCTCCCTCTCAGGCTCACCTCCAACCCCTAACCCCCAGGAGTAGCTGCCCTAGACGTCAAGGTCGGGGGACAGGCCTCAGGTCTCAGGGCGGGCTCAGGTTCAAGTAAAATCTCCCTTTCCTGCCTCCCTCTCAGGCTCACCTCCAACCCCTAACCCCCAGGAGTAGCTGCCCCAGACGTCAAGGTCGGGGGACAGGCCTCAGGTCTCAGGGCGGGCTCAGGTTCAAGTAAAACGCATACATTTCAGGCCCTTGAGGAGAGGCAGCCCAGAGCTTGCTTCTGCCCAAGGCCTCAGTCCTGAGAAAGCTGGCCCTGAGCCCCTTCCCTCAGCAGCCCCTGAAGGCCTCATGCTCTGCCCTGAAGGGCACAGGCCAGGCTGGCAGGAGCCTCGGATTGTGGCAATGGGCACGGTACTGGCTGGGCTTGTTGGAGGGTCAGAACCAGAGGCGCAAGGGAGAAAATTCCAGCCTGGACCTTGGATCTGGGGGCTCTGAAGGCTCTGGATGGCTCCAGCCACAAGGCACCCCTGTCCCCCCCGCCCTACCCCACCAGCCCAATTCACTGGGCTGATTCAGGGGAACAGAACCTATGTATTACTGTTTATGACAACAGCCTTACATACAACATGGAAAGGACCAAACTGCTCCCTCTTCTTCCCGCCACCTCCCCCTTCCCTTCTTCCCCGTCCCAAGGACCTCTTGGGTTCCCTGAGAAATTCAATTTTCCAGGATACTCTTCCATCAAAAAAAGAGCTGTGGGATAAGTTGCTGTGCTTGCAAACTCGGGACTGCCACTTCACCTTGAAAAGAAATGGCAGGAAGCCCTTCAAGGTAGTGTACTAGCCAGGAAAGCAAATTGCTAAACAGACTAAAGGACATCAGCAAACCAGACACCTGCTAACAGGGCTGTGGGCACAGAGAGGTCCGCAGCACAAGGAAGGGGCACTTGCTGCCAGCCCCAGAAAAGGGAGAAGTGGGCTCATATGGTTGAACCTTTTATAGCCAACATTTATCACTTATTATGTGAATAATTTTAAACAGGCTGAAGTTTTATATCCAAGTGGCGAGTCAGATGAAAGGAGTGTCATTATGCCCACTTTGGAGGTGAGGAAAACTGCGGCCCAGGACAGCTGAGCAAGTGAGTGAGCGGGTAATGGGTCCAGGACTCCAGGCCTCCTTTCCAGAGCACATTTCCTGGGCGCAGCTGGGAGAGTCACCTTAGGAACAGGCCTGGGCTTTGGCCCATCTGGCCTTGAGTTTATTGATTGTTGATGAAGTCCCCACCCAGAGCCCATGTCCTCTGGGTCACCCACAGCACCTGGCTCAGGACTATGGCATCTCGGCCTTTGGAGCCAAGCAGGGCAGGGGGAATCACTTCAGTCTACAGAAGAGAAAGCTGAGGCCCAGAGAGGTTATGTGACTTGCTGAGGTCCCAGATGCTCAGTCTGGTGCTCATACCTTCAACTTCCACTCAGGAGAAAAGGGCATCTCCCCAAACTGCTGTGATCACAACTGGCCCAATTGGCTGGGCCCGAAAGGCCTCAGGGGCCCGTGGGGTGAAAGTGCAAAGAAAAAAGGAGAGCAGGAGGGCCCAGCAGAGACCTGAGGCATGTTTGAGTCTGCCACTGTGACTTCAGACAGGCTGAGGGATTGGGGATGAGGACATGAGAGCAAAGAAGGTCCCCAGTGGGCAGAGGCCTATGGAGGGGCCGGGAGGTGTCAGGGGGCTGTGCTGGCCCTGCCCTGGCAGTGAAGCCGTGTGTGTCCCAAAGACAGAGGGGCTGCCCTGGACACCCTTCCCTCCCCACGGCTGCCAGGGCCCTGGACCCCTTGTTGCTAATGACAGAATCACAGGAGGCTGGATGCAGCCAAGAAGCCCCCCAGAATTCCTCCTCCCAGGACCAGAGATCTAGGTAGTTCCTCCCTGGAGGGTGGGTCTGAACCCTGGTCTTGCTTCTCTGGATGGTAGGGGCTTATGTGACTCCATGTGAGGTTCAGGAAAAACCTTGGAGTACGGCCCCAACAACCAACTTCTTTTTTAAAAAATTGACCATAATCCACTTACCAGCCAGCCACGATTGAAGTGAATAAATAAATAAATAAGAAGAAATTTAAGGGGCTGGCCAGTTAGCTCAGTTGGTTAGAGCATGGTGCTGATAACACCAAGGTCCAGAGTTCAATCTCTATACTGGTCAGCTGCAAAAAAAAAAAAAATTTACTACAAATTTACAGTTGTAAATTTAGAATTAATGATAGAATTAATTGCTGGGTATGATGTTAATTTGATTTTTATCTCAATTTTGAGCTCTGAATTTTATTACAGGCAATGCATTTAACAATTAATTGATTCTTTTATACTGTTTAATTATTTGGCTAGCTCCATTTGTACCTAAAGATTGACTGATGATCTACCCATTAAAGAAAACAATCAACAGAGAGAAGGGCAAGCTATTGAATGGGAGAAAATAATTGCAAATCATATATCTCATAAGGGGGTAATATCCAGCATATATAAAGACCTCTTACAACTCAATGACAAAAAACGTAACCAGATTTTTAAATGGGCAAAAAATCTTAATAGACATTTTTTCAAAGAAGATATACAAATGGCAAAAAGCACATGGAAAGATGTTGAACATCACTAATCATTAGGGAAATGCAAATTAAAACTCAAAACTACAGTGAGATACCACATATTAGGATGGCTAGTATAAAAAAAAACCAAAATAACAAGTGTTGGTGAAGATGTGGAGACACTGGGACCCCCATGCACTGCTGGCGGGAGTATAAAATGGTACAGCTGCTGTGGAAAATAGTGTGGCAGTTTCTCAAAATACTAAAAATAGGAATACCATATGATCAAGCAATCCCACTTCTGAAAGCAGGGTCTCAAAGAGAAATTTGTACACCTGTTGTGTCAGTCTGTTTCTGTTGCTTATAACAAAATACCTGAAACTGGGTGATTTATTTAAAAAAAAAAAAATTATTGCTTATGGCTTCTGAGGCTGGGAAGTCCAAAGTCCACCTGGTGGTGGCGACAGTGACTCAGGGGTCTCACATTGCAAGATGGTGGAAGCAGAGAGAACAGAAAGAAAGACTCTCTTCTTTTAAAGCCCTCAGAACCACGCCCCTGACCACCATTTTTTTTTTTTTTAAAAGATGACCGGTAAGGGGATCTTAACCCCTGACCTGGTGTTGTCACCACCACTCTCTCCCAAGTGATGGGATCCAAACCCGTGGCCTTGGTGTTATCAGCACCACACTCTCCCGAGTGAGCCACGGGCTGGCCCTGACCACCATTTTTTTTTTTTTTAAAAGATGACCGGTAAGGGGATCTTAACCCTTGGCTTGGTGTTGTCAGCACCACGCTCAGCCAGTGAGCGAACCGGCCATCCCTATATGGGATCCGAACCCGGGGCCTTGGTGTTATCAGCACCGCACTCTCCCGAGTGAGCCACGGGCTGGCCCTGACCACCATTTTTTTTTTTTTTAAAAGATGACCGGTAAGGGGATCTTAACCCTTGGCTTGGTGTTGTCAGCACCACGCTCAGCCAGTGAGCGAACCGGCCATCCCTATATGGGATCCGAACCCGGGGCCTTGGTGTTATCAGCACCGCACTCTCCCGAGTGAGCCACGGGCTGGCCCTGACCACCATTTTTTTTTTTTTTAAAAGATGACCGGTAAGGGGATCTTAACCCTTGGCTTGGTGTTGTCAGCACCACGCTCAGCCAGTGAGCGAACCGGCCATCCCTATATGGGATCCGAACCCGGGGCCTTGGTGTTATCAGCACCGCACTCTCCCGAGTGAGCCACGGGCCGGCCCAGGGGGCCAAGTTTCTAATACATAAAACTTAGGGGCACAATTCAAGCTTCAGTGAGTTTTGGGGGGGACACTACACCCGCGTTCATAGCAACATTATTTATGATAGCCAAAAAGTGGAGGCAAACAGAAGCTCATCTGTGGATAAATGGTTGAAGAAAATGTTGTATATGTTATTCAGCCTTTAAAAAAGAAGGAAATCCTGTCACATGCTACTATATGGACGAATCTTGAGGACACTATGCTGAGTGAAATAGGTCAGTCACAAAAGGACAAATACTGTATGATTCCACCTGTATGAAATATCTGGAGAAGTCACAGTCACAAACAGAAAGTAGAATGATGGTTGCTGGGGGCTGGGGAGAGGGGCAGGACAGAGCTGTTGTTTAATGGGCACGGAGTTGCAGTTTTGGGAGATGAAAAAGTTCTGGAGATCTCTTCACAACAATGTGAATATAGTCGACACTACAGAACTGTACACTTAAAAACAGTTATGAGGGTAAATTTTATATTATGTGTTTTTTTACCACAATTTAAAATAAAAAATAAAAAAACTGACCAATGAACACATTATAAAGTCTTATTTTAGTTGGTAGCCTGTGTTTGCTTGTGAGCTCAGTGCTCTATTTTTACCAATACACACACTGCCTTTATTATATTTCCGAAGCCCAACAACCAGCTCAGCTCTATTCTCATCGGCCACCACCTTCTCCCACCCCAGTCCAGGTCCAGCATCCCATGGCATCTTGAGGGGTCTTAGCCCTGCCAGGCCCCTAGAGGGCATGCAGGGGTGCCTGGCCCTGGGCAGGGCACACAGTAGGCCTGTGGCTAAGACCAGATGCCTGAATGAGGATCTTGGGGCCTGCAGAATGTTGACTCCTGGCAGGACAAGCCTCTCGGCTCAAGTCGGAAGAGGGAAGTCAGAACCCAGAGGGGCCTGGGGCCCCAGAGATGCTCACCAAAAGGGAAAGGCTCAGCAGCTGGTTGGGGAGGGGACACTGGGCAGGAGTCCCTTGGCTCTCAACCCTGGCTGCACATTAGAATCTCATGGTTACATCAGAATCAGTATTTTTTTTTTTTTTTAAAGATGACCGGTAAGGGGATCTTAACCCTTGACTTGGTGTTGTCAGCACCACGCTCAGCCAGTGAGCAAACCGGCCATCCCTATATGGGATCCGAACCCGCGGCCTTGGTGTTATCAGCCCCGCACTCTCCCGAGTGAGCCACGGGCCGGCCCCAGAATCAGGAGCTTTTATCCATTGGAAGATACCCATAAGAAAGTAGAAAGACAATCTGCCAGGCGGGAGAAGATTTTTGCCAAACATTCGTACTGGGCTGACTAATATTGCCCCAGAATTCGCTGTCCACCCAGAGCCTCAGAATGTGACCTTCTGTGGAAATGGGGTCTTTGCAGATGTCATGATTTAAGGTAAGAAGAGGTCTCAACTTGGGCTCCCAGGGGCACAAGGCAAACTCCAGGGAGCAAGCCAGGAGTTTGGTAGCTGAGCTGAGTCCAGGACTCCTGGAAGGGCCAGTGACTTCATTGTTTGGGCCCTGCCAGGTTGAGGAGTCACAGGGTTTGGGAGGAGGCAGTGGGCTTCACCGGGTCGTGGGGGCCCGAAGGAGGGGCTCTCACTGAAGGAGAGCGTTTTCAGAAGATGGACTCCATTGCCAGGTGCAGGGAAAGGCAGAAGCATCAGGAACAGGCAAGGGCCAACACACACTAGCTAGTCAGCACTTGTCCTTGAAATGAGAAACATTCTCAACACAAGGGAGGGAGGGAGAGAAAATGAGAAGGTCATGGCTTCCCTAATTGCAGACTTATTTGTTTTCTGTTACTCACTGTAACATTTTTTTCCTCTTCACTAATTTATGGGAATATAATATACATACAGAAAAGTACCCAAATCCTTTTTTTTTTTTTTTTTTTTAAAGATGACGGGTAAGGGGATCTTAACCCTTGACTTAGTGTTGTCAGCACCACGCTCTCCCAGGTGAGCCACCGGACATCCCTATATAGGGATCCGAACCCGCGGCCTTGGTGTTATCAGCACCGCACTCTCCCGAGTGAGCCACGGGCCGGCCCCAGAATCTTTATTTTTTAAAGCTCCCTAGGTGACTGCTGCACACAGCCATGGTTGACAACCACTGCTCTAGGGAATGGGACAGATGTGCACCCCCATGGGGGCAAGGACTAGGCCCATTGTCGGTGGGAGTTGCAACCCAGGGCCCAGGATGCCCTCTGCAGCCTCTGCCCCTGGGGCTCTCAGTTGCACCTGACCTTGGTCAAGAACTGACAGGCAGGCACCCAGGGTCCCGCCTGGAATCCCAAGGCTGTCACCCGTTCCCCATCACCCCACCCAGGAGCCAAGGATGTTATGTCATGTTCAGGCCCTGAGTCACTGCGGATGTCTCCGGTGATGGCCACAAAAAGGCAGGCACCCAGCAGGAGGGAGGAAGCCATGAGCACAGCCAGGCTCCCGCGTACCCTCTCGGAGCAGCCCTGTAAACAGGACCAAGCTATTTTAGGGGAATAAGATCAAATGTGGGGATCAGTTCCTCCAGCTACTTTTGACTCAGTGCTTCAGGCTATTTCTGTGAGGACTCAGGCTGGTGACAGCCCACGTCACTGAGCACTCTGGGTCTGAAATTAAATGTGTCTGCCTGGAAGAAGGAGTGTGAATTCCTATAGGATACATAGTTGCCAGGCAACACAGTGTCAAGGCCAAAACATGGGCCAGGACAGAATGGGTGCACGAGACACTCAGGTTTGCAGAGTGCCAGCTCAAGCCTGTGACAGTCTCAAGGGTCTCCGATACTCCCTAAACTGATATTTGTCCAGGATGGCTACGGGTCTTTAACCACACACAGAGGCTCCACTGGGGAGCCAGAAACCCTGCCCACCAGCATGCAGCACAGCCCGGCCCCTGCCAGCACCCTGCACCCCATTTTGATCAGGAGTTCTGTATTATTTTTCTAATGAGAACCCCTCACAAATTGTGTAAGCTTCAGGGCCCCTGAAAACCTGCAGCAGCCCTTGGCCCCTTACCATACCAAAAGAAAAAGTTCTATTTATGAGTATCCAAGTCAAATTCACATACAATAAACACCACTGCAATGAAAATTCCAGGGACCAAAGCTTTGGTCAAACACCCAGTTAAAATCAGTTTCATGTATATACTTGGGAACAGACAGGGAACTTAAAAACCACTGAGCTCGGTCCACTTAAAGATGGGGAAACTGAGGCTCTGAGAGGTAAGGTGATGTGCCCTGCCCCCTCCGAGTCACCAGCAGAGCCTCCTCTTGGTCCGCAGGCACCCTTGCCTGCTTCCACCCCCAGCCCCTGGAGCTGGTGATAAAGGGAATTGACCTGTGAATATTTTGAAAACATACCGCAGAGGTGAAAGACACAGAGTGCAAGGTGGCATTTTTTATTATTCTTGTGATGTCACCACTTTGAGAAGCTTATCTATACATACATCTCCCCACCCCAACAACAAAGTCTGCTTCAAAAAAGAAAGCCCTGAAGCAAACTGTTTGTTTCAGGAGTTGCTTAGCGAGGAGAAGCATCTGCTCTCCAGATTCTAAAACTGTAGGTGTTGTGGGCAGCAAAGTCTCCAGGTCTCGCTGGCCCCTGCCCGCCCTTCTCGCCCGTCCAGGCTGTAGCAGTGTCTGGGGGAGAGGGGCGGAACGTGGGTGTCCAGCAGGAGGAGGCTGAAGCCAGGACAAACCTCAGAGCCTCCTCTTCCCCAACACCGGTCCAGCCCGAGTGGTTTCCAGAATCCCCACCCAGCCTTCCTGCCTTTGCTCACAGGCCCACTTCCTGAAATGCCACCCCCACCTCCAACCAATTCACCCACCCTCCAGAAAATGTGCCTGGAAAGAACCTTAGAGATCATCTAGTCCTGCCGCTTTTCAGACAAAATCTCAAGGCCCTGATGTTCGGAGAGTCCACAGGCCCTGTGCTGCTGACCTGTCAGGCACTCTTGCTTTCCTGGATCACCATTTTTTTCCTTAAAAATCACTACCCTAGGTCCTGTTCCTGTGGGGATTTGCTAGACCCATGACTTTCAAAAAGTGGCCCCTAGACCAGCATCATGAGCCTTACCTGGGAAATTTATAGATAAGCAAATTCTCAGGTCCCACCCCAGACACTAACTGAATTCTATCCCTGGGGCGGGGGTCCAGTATTAGGTGTGTTAACAAGTCCCCCAGGTGATTCTGATACACCCAAAGTTTGGAGACCTTTATGCTAGACTGTAAGCTCCATGAAGGTAGGAATCCACCTTGTTTGTTTACTGCCACTTAGGCAGAGCTCCTGGAAGATAGTAGCTGCTCAGTAAATGCTTGTTCAATGACTATACTAATTCATTTTAACAGCTGAAAATGGTTTAGTGGGTCCATTCACATCTGCACTTTAGCACGCCTTTGAGGGAAGTGGGTGTTGAGGGGGCTGTGGACACTTTGAGGGGGTAAGAGCCAAAGGGTCTCTGGTTGAGGTGGCTTGGAAGGGTGTCCCCCAGGGCTGTCTGTGTCTGAGGACAGCTTACTTTAGGAATGGGGGTGGTCCTCTCTTCTTGTCCTGTCTTTATTCATCCAACCTCTTTTATAGAAAGGATCCTCTTGGTTTTGAGAGAAGTGAGGTCACTGAATAAGCGGGAAGTGAAAGATGGGTCCCTCACAAACTGGATGATGGCCTGGGACTCAGAGGAAGCCCTGCCAGTGGTGCTGGCAGTGAAGGAACCGATGGCTCACATGGCACTTGCTGCTCCGCTCATCCGCGGTCCAGTGCCTGGCAGGCATGGCTGTCTGCCCAGTGTCCTGCCTTTTTGGTCTGCTCAGCAGCTCTGGGAGATGGGTGGTGGGTTCGGAAAGGGAGGCCATGCCTGCAGTCTCATGGCTCCTCCCACCATCTGTGGTCTGGGCCAGACAGCAAGGAGGTTTCCAGGAAGGGCCCTTGGTCTACATCACAGACAGCAGTTGGGGTTCCTGAGCTGCGCTGTGTTAGCGCAGACCACAGAACTGACAACAAGCGCATGCTGCCACCACCTGCCCTGCACTGGTCCCCACCCGTGTACCAGGTGATGTGGGGACATGGCAGGGGCTCACAGGGACACAGTCTGACTGCAGAAGGCCACCGCACTCCCACAAAGCAATCTGAGAGACAGTTCGTGGGAAGGCAGTAGAGGGCTCTGAGGAATGCCCCAACCCCGAGGAGTCAGCTGGGGTGGGTTAGGGGGGTTGGGTCACTTTTTAGGAGGCATGACAATTGTCCCTGCTTCCTGCATGCTTTCAAACTTATCGGGATTAACTGGAGAGTAAGAGGCACAATAGCATTCCCCTGAAAATCCCCAAATTGCCAACCATCTCTGAGTCCAGCTGCTGGCTGCATTTTTACAAATAATATCCAGCACAACTCTTCCCAGTGTGGTTGTCATAGCAGGGTTTTCCCTGAATGTTCTCTAGGGTCGTTGTGTGGGGTGGAGGGGTAAAGGGGTTCGGGAGAAGGAAGACTTGGGAATTATTTCTACATAAATAACTTGCTATTTTGGTTTCGCTACTGGACTAGATGCCAAGTATCAATTAAATATTTTTTGAAGAAAAAATAGATGTATTAATCCCTGCTCATCCCTTTGATGGCACGTCTGCCCTTTGCTGTTTGTGAGGTTGTGTGTGGGTGTGGATGCCCATGTGTGCATGTGAAGTGTGTTATAGCTGTGTGGGCTGAACACACACAAGCTGCACATACACATTCACGTCCAAACAATACGTGCCCTTCAAAAATGATAAAGCCGCTTCAGGAATCTGACTCAGAAATGACTGGATTTAGCATTTTTGTGGGATGGGATGGTGAGGCACGTCCCCTCCACATGCCATCTCCCATGAGGACAGAAAAGAACATCATACTTTATTTTATGACCAGCAGGTCATTCGTCTATATCTGCTCTTGAAAGCCACTGAGGACATTTTGCCAATCACTAAGAGAAACTAAATAAACAGAGCCAAACAGTGTCAGCTCTCTGCAGCTGAGTAATTATGAGGAATTCCTCTTTAAATAGAAGTTTAAGTAAATATAGAAAGATCACTTTACAGAAGGCAGCTCGGGAAGAGATGGGGGAGTGGGGCAAAAGCGAGACCCTTCCAAGCCGAGGGGCAGGGAGGACGGGCGGTGGAGGAGCGGGCCTGGCAGGCTGTCTTCCACCGAGCGAGCTCTTCTCTCTGGAGGCCCGGGAAGCAGCGTGCTGCCGCTCCGTCTTCGTCTTGGCAGCCTTCAATTTCAGATCTTCATTCATAAAAGTGGCTTCTGTTCTGGGCCTGGGGCTGAAATGCTGGCCCTGAAGATTCTCTCTTTCTGTCCACCAGCTCACTGGGGGGGGG
>NW_007732515.1:79186-89499 GCF_000696425.1 Galeopterus variegatus | reverse complement strand
AATCAGTATTTTTTTTTTTTTTTAAAGATGACCGGTAAGGGGCAGGACAAGCCTCTCGGCTCAAGTCGGAAGAGGGAAGTCAGAACCCAGAGGGGCCTGGGGCCCCAGAGATGCTCACCAAAAGGGAAAGGCTCAGCAGCTGGTTGGGGAGGGGACACTGGGCAGGAGTCCCTTGGCTCTCAACCCTGGCTGCACATTAGAATCTCATGGTTACATCAGAATCAGTATTTTTTTTTTTTTAAAGATGACCGGTAAGGGGATCTTAACCCTTGACTTGGTGTTGTCAGCACCACGCTCAGCCAGTGAGCGAACCGGCCATCCCTATATGGGATCCGAACCCGCGGCCTTGGTGTTATCAGCACCGCACTCTCCCGAGTGAGCCACGGGCCGGCCCCAGAATCAGTATTTTTTAAAGCTCCCTAGGTGACTGCTGCACACAGCCATGGTTGACAACCACTGCTCTAGGGAATGGGACAGATGTGCACCCCCATGGGGGCAAGGACTAGGCCCATTGTCGGTGGGAGTTGCAACCCAGGGCCCAGGATGCCCTCTGCAGCCTCTGCCCCTGGGGCTCTCAGTTGCACCTGACCTTGGTCAAGAACTGACAGGCAGGCACCCAGGGTCCCGCCTGGAATCCCAAGGCTGTCACCCGTTCCCCATCACCCCACCCAGGAGCCAAGGATGTTATGTCATGTTCAGGCCCTGAGTCACTGCGGATGTCTCCGGTGATGGCCACAAAAAGGCAGGCACCCAGCAGGAGGGAGGAAGCCATGAGCACAGCCAGGCTCCCGCGTACCCTCTCGGAGCAGCCCTGTAAACAGGACCAAGCTATTTTAGGGGAATAAGATCAAATGTGGGGATCAGTTCCTCCAGCTACTTTTGACTCAGTGCTTCAGGCTATTTCTGTGAGGACTCAGGCTGGTGACAGCCCACGTCACTGAGCACTCTGGGTCTGAAATTAAATGTGTCTGCCTGGAAGAAGGAGTGTGAATTCCTATAGGATACATAGTTGCCAGGCAACACAGTGTCAAGGCCAAAACATGGGCCAGGACAGAATGGGTGCACGAGACACTCAGGTTTGCAGAGTGCCAGCTCAAGCCTGTGACAGTCTCAAGGGTCTCCGATACTCCCTAAACTGATATTTGTCCAGGATGGCTACGGGTCTTTAACCACACACAGAGGCTCCACTGGGGAGCCAGAAACCCTGCCCACCAGCATGCAGCACAGCCCGGCCCCTGCCAGCACCCTGCACCCCATTTTGATCAGGAGTTCTGTATTATTTTTCTAATGAGAACTCCTCACAAATTGTGTAAGCTTCAGGGCCCCTGAAAACCTGCAGCAGCCCTTGGCCCCTTACCATACCAAAAGAAAAAGTTCTATTTATGAGTATCCAAGTCAAATTCACATACAATAAACACCACTGCAATGAAAATTCCAGGGACCAAAGCTTTGGTCAAACACCCAGTTAAAATCAGTTTCATGTATATACTTGGGAACAGACAGGGAACTTAAAAACCACTGAGCTCGGTCCACTTAAAGATGGGGAAACTGAGGCTCTGAGAGGTAAGGTGATGTGCCCTGCCCCCTCCGAGTCACCAGCAGAGCCTCCTCTTGGTCCGCAGGCACCCTTGCCTGCTTCCACCCCCAGCCCCTGGAGCTGGTGATAAAGGGAATTGACCTGTGAATATTTTGAAAACATACCGCAGAGGTGAAAGACACAGAGTGCAAGGTGGCATTTTTTATTATTCTTGTGATGTCACCACTTTGAGAAGCTTATCTATACATACATCTCCCCACCCCAACAACAAAGTCTGCTTCAAAAAAGAAAGCCCTGAAGCAAACTGTTTGTTTCAGGAGTTGCTTAGCGAGGAGAAGCATCTGCTCTCCAGATTCTAAAACTGTAGGTGTTGTGGGCAGCAAAGTCTCCAGGTCTCGCTGGCCCCTGCCCGCCCTTCTCGCCCGTCCAGGCTGTAGCAGTGTCTGGGGGAGAGGGGCGGAACGTGGGTGTCCAGCAGGAGGAGGCTGAAGCCAGGACAAACCTCAGAGCCTCCTCTTCCCCAACACCGGTCCAGCCCGAGTGGTTTCCAGAATCCCCACCCAGCCTTCCTGCCTTTGCTCACAGGCCCACTTCCTGAAATGCCACCCCCACCTCCAACCAATTCACCCACCCTCCAGAAAATGTGCCTGGAAAGAACCTTAGAGATCATCTAGTCCTGCCGCTTTTCAGACAAAATCTCAAGGCCCTGATGTTCGGAGAGTCCACAGGCCCTGTGCTGCTGACCTGTCAGGCACTCTTGCTTTCCTGGATCACCATTTTTTTCCTTAAAAATCACTACCCTAGGTCCTGTTCCTGTGGGGATTTGCTAGACCCATGACTTTCAAAAAGTGGCCCCTAGACCAGCATCATGAGCCTTACCTGGGAAATTTATAGATAAGCAAATTCTCAGGTCCCACCCCAGACACTAACTGAATTCTATCCCTGGGGCGGGGGTCCAGTATTAGGTGTGTTAACAAGTCCCCCAGGTGATTCTGATACACCCAAAGTTTGGAGACCTTTATGCTAGACTGTAAGTTCCATGAAGGTAGGAATCCACCTTGTTTGTTTACTGCCACTTAGGCAGAGCTCCTGGAAGATAGTAGCTGCTCAGTAAATGCTTGTTCAATGACTATACTAATTCATTTTAACAGCTGAAAATGGTTTAGTGGGTCCATTCACATCTGCACTTTAGCACGCCTTTGAGGGAAGTGGGTGTTGAGGGGGCTGTGGACACTTTGAGGGGGTAAGAGCCAAAGGGTCTCTGGTTGAGGTGGCTTGGAAGGGTGTCCCCCAGGGCTGTCTGTGTCTGAGGACAGCTTACTTTAGGAATGGGGGTGGTCCTCTCTTCTTGTCCTGTCTTTATTCATCCAACCTCTTTTATAGAAAGGATCCTCTTGGTTTTGAGAGAAGTGAGGTCACTGAATAAGCGGGAAGTGAAAGATGGGTCCCTCACAAACTGGATGATGGCCTGGGACTCAGAGGAAGCCCTGCCAGTGGTGCTGGCAGTGAAGGAACCGATGGCTCACATGGCACTTGCTGCTCCGCTCATCCGCGGTCCAGTGCCTGGCAGGCATGGCTGTCTGCCCAGTGTCCTGCCTTTTTGGTCTGCTCAGCAGCTCTGGGAGATGGGTGGTGGGTTCGGAAAGGGAGGCCATGCCTGCAGTCTCATGGCTCCTCCCACCATCTGTGGTCTGGGCCAGACAGCAAGGAGGTTCCCAGGAAGGGCCCTTGGTCTACATCACAGACAGCAGTTGGGGTTCCTGAGCTGCGCTGTGTTAGCGCAGACCACAGAACTGACAACAAGCGCATGCTGCCACCACCTGCCCTGCACTGGTCCCCACCCGTGTACCAGGTGATGTGGGGACATGGCAGGGGCTCACAGGGACACAGTCTGACTGCAGAAGGCCACCGCACTCCCACAAAGCAATCTGAGAGACAGTTCGTGGGAAGGCAGTAGAGGGCTCTGAGGAATGCCCCAACCCCGAGGAGTCAGCTGGGGTGGGTTAGGGGGGTTGGGTCACTTTTTAGGAGGCATGACAATTGTCCCTGCTTCCTGCATGCTTTCAAACTTACCGGGATTAACTGGAGAGTAAGAGGCACAATAGCATTCCCCTGAAAATCCCCAAATTGCCAACCATCTCTGAGTCCAGCTGCTGGCTGCATTTTTACAAATAATATCCAGCACAACTCTTCCCAGTGTGGTTGTCATAGCAGGGTTTTCCCTGAATGTTCTCTAGGGTCGTTGTGTGGGGTGGAGGGGTAAAGGGGTTCGGGAGAAGGAAGACTTGGGAATTATTTCTACATAAATAACTTGCTATTTTGGTTTCGCTACTGGACTAGATGCCAAGTATCAATTAAATATTTTTTGAAGAAAAAATAGATGTATTAATCCCTGCTCATCCCTTTGATGGCACGTCTGCCCTTTGCTGTTTGTGAGGTTGTGTGTGGGTGTGGATGCCCATGTGTGCATGTGAAGTGTGTTATAGCTGTGTGGGCTGAACACACACAAGCTGCACATACACATTCACGTCCAAACAATACGTGCCCTTCAAAAATGATAAAGCCGCTTCAGGAATCTGACTCAGAAATGACTGGATTTAGCATTTTTGTGGGATGGGATGGTGAGGCACGTCCCCTCCACATGCCATCTCCCATGAGGACAGAAAAGAACATCATACTTTATTTTATGACCAGCAGGTCATTCGTCTATATCTGCTCTTGAAAGCCACTGAGGACATTTTGCCAATCACTAAGAGAAACTAAATAAACAGAGCCAAACAGTGTCAGCTCTCTGCAGCTGAGTAATTATGAGGAATTCCTCTTTAAATAGAAGTTTAAGTAAATATAGAAAGATCACTTTACAGAAGGCAGCTCGGGAAGAGATGGGGGAGTGGGCAAAAGCGAGACCCTTCCAAGCCGAGGGGCAGGGAGGACGGGCGGTGGAGGAGCGGGCCTGGCAGGCTGTCTTCCACCGAGCGAGCTCTTCTCTCTGGAGGCCCGGGAAGCAGCGTGCTGCCGCTCCGTCTTCGTCTTGGCAGCCTTCAATTTCAGATCTTCATTCATAAAAGTGGCTTCTGTTCTGGGCCTGGGGCTGAAATGCTGGCCCTGAAGATTCTCTCTTTCTGTCCACCAGCTCACGGGGGGGGGGGGGGGGGGGTCCTCTAGATACTTCAGCATGCATATCATTAACCAGAGTTCAACATTTGTTTAATGTGTGTTTTCTTTCCATATAAAATATATGTACGATGAAATGCGCAAATCTTAAGTGTGAATTCACTGAGTTTTGAGAAATGAATAGATTGTGTGACCCAGGCCCCAGCAAGATGGTCAGAACATGACCATCCCACCAGAAAGCTCCCTCGTCGTGGCAGGCCTGTGCTGGAAGAGGCCCCTGACCACACTCTTCCCGGAGACACGTGGGCAGGGCTCACACTGCAGGCTCTAACAGCTGCATGCCACAAAAGTCTGATAAGTCCCCACCGAAAAGTCCCACCCAATGCAGGCTGCCCACTGCACTCCGTTAATGCAAGGACATGTGATGATCTCTCTCCTGTCATCTGAACATTCCGTAATCCCACCACAGGGCTCTGAATTCCCTGTGGTCTATGGCAAAAGGAAGAGTCATGGCCTGGGAAGCCAGAGCAGGGGTTGTGCTCCCCACGGTAACGCCAACACACATTCCAAGTCACTCCTGCACACAGACCGAGAGGTCCTGGAAGTCTTCCCAGGGGAAGTGGCATTCCAGTGGGGTTTTGAGGAATGGATAGGAGTTTGCTGGATGCAGGGGGAAGGGTATTCCAGAGCAGGTGGGACATCTCTGAAGCGTCAACCCTAGTGTGTTGGGAAACTCTAAGGAGACAGAATGGCTGGAATGTGGGTGAAGGGGTGGGGAGAGGAGATGAGGGCACACAGGGGCCAGGGGTGAAGGCAGGCTCAGCCTCCTTGAAGAGGACTTTGTCCTAAGAGCAGCTGGAGCCATGGGAGATATTAGGCAGAGAGATGGCAAATCCAAGCTTCCATATTTCAAACTTCCCAGTGGTTGCTGTGTGGAGAAAGGTTTAAAGGGGGATGAGAAGGGAAGGAGGAAACTCAGTTAAGAGATAATTGAAGTGGTCTGGGTGAGAAATAAGAGTGGCCAGGACCTGGCTAGTGGAGGGAAGTGGAGAGAAGTAGGCAAAATGGAGACGTATGTAGGTGCTGGAATAACCGAGGTCAGTAGGAGTTGGGGGCAGGAAGAGTCAAGGATAAGGTGGAGGCAATTTGTTGGATGAAGCAGTCATTTCTGAGATAGGAAACCAGAGGAGGAGCAGTTTGGGGGTGTCTGGTTTGCAGGGTGTGTCTGTAGAGCACACAGGGGAGAGGTTCAGCAAGCTGCTGGATGCAGGGGTGTGGAACTCAGAAGGAGGTTGTTGGATGAAGCAGTCATTTCTGAGATAGGAAACCAGAGGAGGAGCAGTTTGGGGGTGTCAGGTTTGCAGGGTGTGTCTGTAGAGCACACAGGGGAGAGGTTCAGCAAGCTGCTGGATGCAGGGGTGTGGAACTCAGAAGGAGCCCCAGGCAGGACATGAGAGTTAGGTCCTCAAGCATGGACAGCATTGAAGCTGTGGTTTGGATCAAGTCACTCCTGGGAGAGTGTGGAGTGAGGACAGGGCTGAGGAGTGCCCCTAGGGAACCCCACATTTGGGGTAAGTGGCAGGGGAGCCCTAGGAGTCCAAGGAGAGGAGAATCAGGGGAGTGATGGGGAGATTCTGGAAGCCAAGGCAGGAGCCAGAGAAGGAAACGTTCCATAGCTCTAATATCACCTAGAGAGGGCCTGAAAAGTGGCCACCAGGTGACAGCAAGGTGAGGCTGGAGGCCACAGAAAGGGGGGGTAGGTGTGCGGCGAGTCTTTACTCTCACCTGAGCAGAAGATGCTACTTTACTGTGGGCCTGCACCAGGTGCCAGGTAAGGTGACTGCCCCTCACCTGCAGGAGAGCCCAGGCATGCCAACACTTCCTGGGTTAGCTGGAGGAAGGAAGCAGCTCAGGTACTGGAGGTGGAGGAAGGTGTGTTGGAGAGGGTGCTCATCACCCGGAGACAGGTTAGGCCCTCAGGCAGTGGTCTTGACCAGGCTGTACCCCAGACCAATGAAGTCAGAGTCTCTATGGCAGACCTGGACACCAGTGTTTGTCAAAGTTCCCCAGGTATTCAGCCCTTCTAGGGTTGAAAACCACCAGTCTAGGGAGAGAAGAGTTCAGGTGTGGGACTCTGCACATCTTAGCAGCAGTGATTGGGAGAACAGAACCCCCAAGAAGGGGCTGACCCTGGAGGGGCAGAGAAAGCTGCACCACATGGTCTGCTCCCTTTCCAATATGGCGCTTCCTTCTTGCTCCAAACCCCAAAGGCCCTGGGTGGCATTTTACTCCAGGAAGGGCCATCCTCACCCGACTCCCAGCCCCATGTCTTAACCCGGCAAAATCCACCAGGTTCCTTGCTCCCCTGCCACTGGGGAGGACTCCAGGCAACCCCAGCACTTCTAGAAAACCACCCGGGTTGGGGTCCTGAGTGGTCACCCCCAGGCGCTCTGTGCTCATGAAGGTCAGAGCCTGTGGACAGCCCCTTATCAACCAGAAGCCCCTCTCCAGCGTCAGAGAGGTGAAGGACCATGTGAAGGCCTCTCTGTCTAAATCTGTCCTTGCCTTAAGTCAGAGCATAAAGCCCATGGGGGCCACCGAGTTCAGGGCCTGGACTTTCGCTCTGAGTGGGAGGTCACAGGCTTGGCAGGTTGGGGCTCAGGAAAAAGGGGGGAAAGGTGAGAGTCAATGTGGTCACCTCCTTCCTGGAGAAGAGCTTTTGGGAAGCCAGGAGAGACATTGTCAGCTGGGAGTCAGGAATGAAACAGTCCTGTCTGAAGACTGGGTCAGGATCCTGTGCAGCCTCAAGGCAGGGTGGGCCCAGCTCCCCTCCAGAGATGAACTCCTGGAGTAACTTGACCCTGATGTGACCTACTGAACTCTGGCTGGCCTCATTCATAACAGGTTCTGCACAGACAGGCTAATCTAATCGCCTCCTGGAGTAGGGGATGAGAACGCTGCAGCCCAGGGGTGAGGTGACTCTCGCAAGGTCACGCAGCACACGGCGGGTGGGTCACTTCTAGAATCCAGGGCTCCAGACGCCTGCTCCTGTGGAATTTGAAATGCACCGCAGAAGTCACTTAACAGTGGACAACTATTGAGCACTGACTGTGTGCTCTGCCTCCCTCTTTGAGTGTATGTGTGGCTGGGTTGTGGGGACTCCTCTTGCACACATGAAAAAACCAAATGCCTCGAGGGAGCAGCATCTGGGCCAAGCCTCAGACTGGACCTGGGGAGGGGACACGTCAGGTCTGGGTGAGCCCTGAGGCAGGCAGAGGGTGTATGAGGGCCAGTGGGGGTAGCAGACCCGGGTATGCACCGGCACAGAGGCAGCCAGCCATGAAGCTGAGCCCCACCAGTCTGGCTGTTGGGATGTGGGGTCACATGGAGCAGGGACAGGAAGGGGGCCCAGGACAGGGCAGGGCCTCTTGGGCTATGTCCATCCTGGCTTTCCTCCCCCTCCCTCTTTCCTGCCCATTGCTATAGGGGTGAGCACCCAGGCGTTGGCTTTTAGAATTTTTAGAATTGTGAAAATGGAAAGTAACAGAGGCCTGGGAGCGGGGACGGGGGGCTCCGCAGAGTGTTGCCAACAATTCAGGAATAATGTCCCTTCTGAAGGGGGACTTCTCCCTGGCCCAGCCCTGGTTCCTCACTGGTGTCTTCAGCTCCCAGCCCTCACAGGCTGGCTTGGCCCTCACCAGGGTTCAGCAAGGCTGGAGCTGAATAAGAATTCGAGGCCAGGACCTTTGGGAAGTAGAAACCACTAATCTTATCCACTGGGCTCTGAGGAATTTGGCAAGGCCAGGAGGAAGGGGCTCTGGGGCCTGGGCTGGCTGGCCCCAGCCTATCTCCCCTACCCTGGAGCAGGGGCGCACACATTATTAATAGCCCCGCAATAAACCCCAGCGATAAGACGGCTCCTCCTCCCACAGCACAGACAGTTCTTCGAGTTCAGAACAAGGAAACAGATGAACAAACTGCCAGACCCAGCACGGCTGGGTTTTGTCCATATAACAAATCTTTGGACAGATGCCACAGCCCATGTCCCGAGAGGTCCCACATCAGTTGGTCCATGCAGCATGCAAGGCAGGGGATTCTCTTTCTCTACAGAGGCAACATTCATCCAGCCTCACCTCGATTCCTGGATCTGTCCCTCTCTCCAGAGAGGCTGTCCCTCTCCCTACCAGCCAAAAGCTGACCCAGGCCTGGCCACCATGTGCAACCAATCCTACCTCTCTGCGAAGGTTCCCTATGCCCCCCCAGTCTGCGTCTTCCAGACATAGCCAAGGCAGAGGCATGCATTTGGGTAGTGCTCTAATTCTTTCCCCTGAGCACCTCCTGTCTCCAGTTTGCAAGATCCCAAGGCAGTAGTAGCCAGGCCACAGACCCCAAGGACCTCAATGCACTAGTCTCCTCAGCTATTCCATTTGTTTACAGGTGTTTGTTGAGTGAGTAGATGAATGAAGTTAGCCCACCTGGTTCCTAGATGGGGTATTAAGAGCAAATATGTCATACACAGCGAGCCTGAGAAAGCAGAGAGCAAACGGGTTGGGGCTCAGACAGGGACTAGGGTCCCACCCACCCTGGCCCCTCCGTGCCTTGGATCAGGGCCTGGCCTCCTCAGCTGGCTTCAGGGTAGCTGTGGAGGAAATGTCCCTTGGTATTCTGGGGCTGGTTCCCCTCCCTATTCACAGCCACAAGCAGCCTGAGGGGCCATGAGAAGCCTTCTCAAGATACATGATCTGGGCCCAGATGGAGCCTCGGGTGCAGCCAAACAGCCTATTTTTGGTGTTAGCTCGGGAGCCACCTAAGGCACTTGGTAACCAACTTCTCAGGGTCCCTCAGGAACACCCTGACCCCCAGCTGGGGAGCTCAGCTCTGCCTGGTTCTGATCTTGGCCTTCCTGGGCAAGGCCTGCAACCTCGGGAAGGCCCTCAGCATGGTCCCTTCACTGTCAGCATCCATGAAGCTGTGTCCACGGGGTCTGAGGGCCCCAATCCTCGGGCCTGCTCTGAGCTCTGAGCTGAAGGCCTCGAGGCTGGGCATGCCACAGGGAGGCCAGCCTTCCTGGGGGTGCACAGGGCTTGAAGCAGGCCCTCTTCCCCCGAGCCCGGCTGGTGGGTAGAAGGGAGCTCCCGAGACCACACCCGCCACAGATCCAGAGGGGCCAGGATGGGCATGTTAGGGTTTGCAGAAAAACATGACTTTCTTCCTCCATATAAGAACATGTTGGAAAACTTTTAAACAAGAAAACCACGTGGGGACAGTGGAAATGGGGGACGAAGAGGAGGGCAGGAGAGGGCAAATTATTTTCTTTTCTGAGAACACTTATTTCTCTCTGAGTAGCCAAGCAAATCCTAATCCCAGCAGTTTTGGGGCCAGATTCAATAAAAACTCTGTCTGCTGAAGCCTGAGCGAAGCCACAGAAAATAAATACTTGGTGGCTTGTCCGGTCTCCTGCTGCCGGGAGCCGGGAGCCCGGGGCCGTTCTACTGACTCGGCCCAGTGGGCTGGGGGCGAGTGTGGAATTCTCTCCCCGCCTGTCAGCTTCCTCTCCCCAGTCAGGTCCATTTAAAAATCATAAGTAGATTGGGGCTGGCCCGGTGGCGCACTGCTACAGTGCGCCACTTGGGAGTGCGGTGGCGCTCCCTCCGAGGGTTTG
>NW_007732515.1:70084-78891 GCF_000696425.1 Galeopterus variegatus | reverse complement strand
TGCGGGTGCAACACCGAGGGTTGCGATCCCGTTGCCGGTCCCGGTCCGGTACGGGCGCGACACTGAGGGTTGCGATCCGTTGCCGGTCACGAAAAAAGACAAAAAGGAAAAAAAAAATCATAAGTAGAGTTTCTGGTGTGGAGGGGAAAACAGAAGAGAGCATATTCGGTTGAAGGAAGAAAAAAAGAACTGCAGAAAGGCCAATTTATTTTCAGTCAGAGCCAGAAGTGATTGGATTGTCTTGTTTGTGAAAAATAATATTTGGGGTTAGGTTCCTCCCTTAGTGCCCACACTTCTGCCTCATGTCTCCTTAAACAAATTCTGGGCTCTGAAGTAGGAAAGCCAGGTTCTCAGGGTTGAGGGCTATCGCCCAGGGGCTCTGCAGGCCCGGCGAGGGGATAACTGGGGAAAGTGCACTGGGAAACCACGGTAGGGAAATACTCAGGGCCACCAGTCAAAATAGGACAGACCTTCATGCACGGTGCCTCTGGGGGTGCAAG
Source organism: Galeopterus variegatus (assembly GCF_000696425.1). Taxonomy (NCBI): domain Eukaryota; kingdom Metazoa; phylum Chordata; class Mammalia; order Dermoptera; family Cynocephalidae; genus Galeopterus; species Galeopterus variegatus. Next base: position 78,391 of record NW_007732515.1, on the reverse strand, counting down.
AAAGAAGTGTAGGATTTGATGCTGGGGGTGGGGGGAGGGCTTTTATAGGAACCCAAGAGGAAAGAAAGGGTAAGGCCCACCCAATGAGTGAGTGGGTGGTCCAGACGGAGATGGGAGAGAGGCAAGAGAGCACCCTAAACCCCATCAGGACCTGGGAATCGAAAATCCCCAACGTCTTACAGATTACTGGTGAAAGCATTTGGATGCTCATGTTGGGGTGTGAAACATCCTAACCCCAAAGATGGGCAAGAATGTGACCTCTTTCTCCTTCCTATTCATTGTCCAGATCCTTCCTCTCCCCGGGGGCCTGGTAGGCTCCAGAGGGGGTTGTGTGTTGGGGGTGAATTAATGTGTCTTCCCCTGTCCCACTCTACGTCCAGGGGAAAAACAATGGATGGTTTTTGTCTTCCAAGGGAAGGAAAAGCACAGAGCTGCAGGGCCTGGGCCTGGGTCCTGTCTGGAGCTGTGTCCCCTCTTCTAGCCACTGCCACCTCTAAGGGCTTGGCTGGACTGCCAGAGGACCATGGCCTCAGCCTGTAAGTATTTTTTCCTTGGTGCCCACTCAAGCCCCAGGCAGGATATTCTACCCTCAGAGAGTCACTCCACTAAATTCAATCCTGTTCTCCCCTAAGTTCCAATTTAAAAGTGCAGATATTCTTGAGTGGGCTGATTCTGAGAATGCCTCTGACTGACTCCTCAGGGCACTGGAGGCTGAGTGTCCTCCTGGCCTGGCTCTCGTGGGGTTTGGGTTAGCTGTTCACCTTTCTGGTAGAGCTACCTGTTCCCCAAAGCTCTCTCCCGCGGCCTCAAAGTCAGAATTGGTGGCTCTTTGTACAGAAGGAGAATCTCAAAGCCATTGTTTTTTGGGAAGGAGAAAAAAAGGAAGGAGGGGTAGGAGGTACTGTAAACAGTTTGGTCCCCACTTTCAAAATCAGGGTAGTCATGGGTAATTTAAAATAAGCTTCTGGGGACAAGTACTTAATCTCTTTAGTAACTGTATATATACACGTGGTGACATGTCAACTAGCCCAAAATTCATGTATCTAAAATACCCCAATAGAACCAGGATTTAAATAGAAAAGACTTCTGACACCACATAGATGTTTAAAAACCGTGCTCTAAAACACAAGCTCTTTGTTTACTGGTAAGCCTTTAGTCAAAACTTTTGAACTCGTACATTATGCACAATTGTAATGGCCTGTGTGAGCTCATATCCACACCCATGCATGAATAAAAAGTAAAAGGAGGCAAAAGAACTGTGAAAAGAAAAATGATCACAACTCAGCTGTCTGGCGTATGTGGCACAGGGATGGGGGGGGCCTCACCTTCATAGCGCTCTGTAGTCATAGGGTATCAAAGCCCAAGGAAATAACAGGATTCACACAGGGGACCACAAGTCAGCAGGAAAGCATTCAACTCTGCCCAGGGGAGTATGCGATAGATTCAAGAAAGATGTATATTCAAAACTGAACTCAGCTCTGACTTTAGAGGGACAAACCATCCTTTATCGGCATACCAGATTTCTCCTGCAGCTGAGCTGGGGTGGAGGTTTTGCTGCACACAGCTCCGCAGCCAACAAGCTCTTCCACTCTCCTGAAACATTGCTGGAGGCAGAAGGAAGTGGGCCCTGCCCCCAGCCTGCATTTGTGACCAGCCCAGGCTGGTGCCCAGCAGGCCCCAGGGCCCCCTGCCCCTTCACTCTCCCATCTCGGTACCTTTGCTCCTGCTTCCCTTTCTCTTCATCCTCCCTTCTCATCCTCTCTCAACTTCTTCCATCCCTCCTCTCCATCCCACGCACACCTCCCACCAGCTGCTGTCCAGTAGTACTCTCTGCGATGGCAGAAATGCTGTTTGTGCTGGCCAATACAGTAGCAACTAGCCACACGTGGCTAGTGGCTATTGCTTCTGGACAGCACAGTGAGCTTGGAGGGGCTCCATAGGGACTCTCAGTCTGCACAGAGAAATTGCTCACTGCCCTGTTGCCCAGGACTACCACAGGCATTCATTCATTGTGCATGCAACAGTTATTAAGCACCCACTGTATACTGGGCAGAAAAAGATTATCTTGTGAAACACTTGATTATCAGGACCTTCCTTCTGTTTTTCCTTTTTTGACAAGCAAATCCTGGATGCCTCCTCAGCACTCAGTGCTGAATGGCAATGGTTCTCAAGCTAAGAGAGCAGCAGAATCATTCAGAGCCTTGTTCAAAATGCAGAACCCCCTCCCCCGCATTAGATCTGCTGAATCAGAATCTCCAGGGTGTGGGTCTGGCATCGGAGGCTCCCACAAGAAATACAAAACCAATGGCAGATGCTTTCCTACCAAAAGCTTATAATATATAAAGTGTGATTAAAAAAAAAAAAGTCCATAAGTAGTGAGCTCTTTCTGCAAACAGCTATTCTCCAAGAACTGTCTGCAAATACCCCAGAGAGGACTAACACCATAAGCCTTTTATGGTGACATCTTATGGGAGTTCCTTGGCAGATGTCGTTCCCGCCATGGAGGCAAGCAGCAGAGTGGATCAGAGCCAGGGCTGCAAGGTTGCTCCTCTGGCCTCAAGGCCTGCCTGGGGGACCTTGACCAGGCTGTTTCCTATCTGTAAAGTGGGGACAATCATCCTTAGCTCCCATGTCACTACAGCTCCTTGTGAGAGTTAATCACTGGGAGACCAGGACAAGCTTCAGAGGACTGAAGACCTTGAGGTTCTCAGGGCCCTCAGGACTGGAGGAGATGGGGAAGGGGTGTCCCCCCAAGGGCATTTAGACCTCTCCAGTCTTTATGTTGGGAAATGTTCAGCTTGGAAAACCTTGTTCTAATTTTATCCTAGTTCAACTGGAACACATTTAGAAAATGCATAGATTTGATTTCAATTCAATCTTGTTCGTTGAGTACTTTTGGGGCTTAAAAAAATGGACTTAAGTAGGGAATCAGTAATTAATAATAATAATATCTGAGTCAAGGGTTGACCATTTCAGGTAGAAGGTTTTGATTCCCTGGTTCAGTTCAAGTACTTGTTCAAATCAACTTAATAAGCATTTATTTAGCACCTAGTTAGTTCCAAGAACAAACCAAATGTGAGACAGTCTCAAGGAAATTCTTCTCAGCTGGGGAGAGACAACTAAATAGCCATAATCCCCATAATAACTAAACAAGCTAAACACCAGGGAAACCCAATAGGAAGCAAGGAGTTCTGGGTGAGGTAGGCTGGGAAAGACACGATGGAGGGGTGTTGGGTGAGCTGGCGCTGAACAGAGAGTGAGCAGGTGTCTCCCAGGCAGCTGGTGATGGGGAGGAAGGGGAACAGGAAGGTCAGGTAAGCTGTGACATGCATAAGGTCACAGGAGAAAGAGAAGGGAGCGGTCTGGTCTGTGGGAGGCCCCTGGGCTTGGAGAGGTGCTTGGAGGAGACCATGAAGACTCCACGCTTGGCCTCTGCATTTGTGTTCTCTCCCCAGCCCTGAGACAGAACCACACGTGGCGTGGAAGCTACTTCAGTCCCCTGAGCAGAAAGAAGTACATATGTATTCACTTATGTACTTATTTGTTTAATAGCTTTATTGAGATATAATTCCCATACCATACAATTCATTTATTCAAAGTATATAATTGAATGGTCTTTAGCATATTCAGACATGTGCAACCACCACCACAGTCAATTTTAGAGCATTTTCATCACTTCATGAAGAAACTCCATGCTCTTTAGCTATCACTCTCCCATCCCCCACCCTATCGCCTCCACCTCCACCCCAGCCCTAAGCAACCATTAATCTACTTTCTGTCTGTACAGATTTCTCTATTCTGGACATTTCAAATAAATGGACTCTTACGATATGTGGCTTTTTATACCTGGCTTCTTTCACTTAGCATAATGTTTTCATCCATGCTGGGAGCCATCCATGTTGCAGTACCAGTATGTCACTCCTTTTTATGGCCAAGTAATATTTCATTGTATGGATGTACCACATGTTGTTCATCCACTTACCTGTGAATGAATAATGGGTTGTTTCCACCCTTTGGCTATTATAAATAATGCTGCTGTGAACATTTGTGTACAAGTTTCTGTACAAGTCATTACTGTTATGACTCCCATGTTCCAGATGAGGATATATGTTTTTATTTCTCTTAGGTATAAACCAGGAGTGAAATTGCTGGATCATAGGTGCTGGGTCATAGGCTACCTATGTTTTTTTTTGTTTGTTTGTTTTTTGTCCTTTTTGAGACCAGCCGCACCGCGCTCAGCCAGTGAGCGCACCGGCTATCCCTATATAGGATCTGAACCCGCCGCAGGAGCGTCGCTGCGCTCCCAGCGCCGCACTCTCCCGAGTGCGCCATGGGCTTGGCCCTAGGCTACCTATGTTTAACTGCTCAAAAAATGGCCATACTGTTTTGTGTTTATACATCTACTTTGAGGAGAAGGAAATGAAATGAGAAGATAGCAGTGATAATGGAAATCTGCTTGAAGCCAAGGAGTGCCCACATTCAGGCAAGGAAAAGGTTAGGATGGCAATCAGATCACCATGAGTGGCATTACATCTGCCCGGGGACAGTGCCAACTGAGAGCAGATGTGCATGGGGCCAGCACCTTTGGCCACCCACCTATTGACCAAAGGCACCTCCTTGTCACTCACTGCTCCGCCCCTTTACAGACCAAGGCCCAGGCTGGCTGCAAGTCTTGGTGCAGCACAGCCTCAGCCTGGCATCTCTCCCTTCAGAGACAGTTAAAAGGTAACGATGTCAAGGTCCAGAGGAAGGAAGAAACATAATCAAGGCCATGTTCATCCTGGTACATTAGGTGAGGCCTTAGTATGTACCAGGAACTGCTAAGCACGTCCATATAGTCTGTATACATAGTTTTCACTAAGTGCCAAACATTGTTCTAAATAAACCCTTTCCAGATTGAAACAAAACCACTCAGTGAAGGAATTCCTGCTATGACTGCCATGTTACAGATGAAGACACTGAGTCAGAGAGAGGTGAGCTAGCTTCCTCAAGGCTGAACAGTTCATAGTGAAGAGGGTGGGAGTTGAAGGCAGTCTGTCTGGCTCCATCGCCCATCTCACTATACCACCTCAACTGTTCTCTTGCAAGGACAATGTCAAAATTCTCATTTCCCAGACAAGGACACTGAGGCTGTCTGATACCTTTTCCCAAGGTTGGGGACTCAAGCCCAGGCTCCAGCCTACACCAAGGCCTCCCTATATGGTGAGAGAGGGCAGAGCTCGGCATGCCGTGAGCCACAGCGGTTACAGGTGCAGGTGTATGCCTTTGCATACTGCCATCTCTTCCACGAAGCTCTCCCTGACTGCTCCCCCAGTCACGGTTACAGGTTCCCCCTCTGGGCTCCTGCAGCTCCCAGGGATGCTCCTGCCATGGCCAGTGCAGATAGCGCCTTTGTGCAGATGAGGAGGTGCCCTTCCTCCCTTGGGAGTGCCCAGTCTGCCCCAGGACCTTGTGGGCTGCTGCAGACCCCCTTAGCTGGACACCCTAGTGTAGGACACAACCTACACACTGTGCAGGAGAGTCTCTGGGGTGTGTGTGGGAGGGAGGTGGTGTATGTGTGGTTTGTGCAGGGGGTCTTGTGTGTACATAGTGTGCGAGTGGGGGGTTGTGTGTGTATACAGGGTATATGGGGGGTGCAGAGTATGTGTGGTGTGTATCTGTGATTGTGTTACATGGTGTGGGTGCGTGATGTGCGTGATGTGTGTGGTGTATGTGTTTGATGTGTGTGTAATGTAGGCCTGTGGTGTATGTATGTGGTGTGGGTGTGTTTGATGTGTGTGTGGGGTTGTATGTGTATGTAGTGTGGGTGCGTGTGTGTATTTGTGCTGCTGTCTGTAAAATCTCCCCAGCTGGCCTCTGAGCACTTAGGGGTGGGAAGCCAAGGTGTGAGGGTCCCCCTTCCTAGGACCAGAAACATGGGGTATCCCTCAGAGGTCACAGTGGCCAGGCCTTCTGCTACCTGGGAGTGGTGGCTGATGTGTCCCACCACATGCCGAGAATGTGCTTTTGGTCCCCATAGGCAGATCACAGCTGCTCTCCTGCTCATGAGAGGCTTTCCTTCCAGAAGTCTGGCTTGTCCCTTCATTGGTGAAGGAAAGGTCTGGATAGACTGAAAGGAGGACCCGGGGGTGCAAAATGTTCACAAGGAGGTCAAGGGATCCTGTCAGCCTGAGGCCCTGGTCAGGAAAGACTACAGCTCAGAGGAGAGACTGGGAAGGACGGGCTGGGGTCCCCTAAGGAAGATGTTCTGGAAACCAGAGCTACCCAGCAGCAGACGAGGCCGCCTCATAAGGCAGCAAGCCCCACACCAACCAGACATGTTCCAGCAGAAGCTGCGGCCCACCCCTCAGCAATCATGTGGAGGAATTGCCCCTTTACAGTGCAGGTACAGGGCATGGATTAGAAGACAGCCCCGAAGATCCCTCACCTCCTAGCTTCTGCATGAGTGGGGACCCTGGGCCACCTCCTTCCAGTAACTGCACTTGCCCTGGATCCCCAGAAGATACTCGATGATTTTCCCCAGCTGCCCCTCCAAATACTCCAGGCTATCAGAATGTGGAAGGCGATTTAGAGCCCACCCTCCCATTTTATGGATGAGGACACTGAGGCCCTTATAGGAAAGAGAATTGCAGAAGGTCACAGTGGCACAGCTTACATAATGGGCATGTCTTAAACCAGGTGCCCCACTAAGCACTCTCAGCGCCTCACAGCCATACCCAAGGCAGGTGTCAGCTACATTTTACACAGGAGAGAACTTGGACACAGATTGAGAGAGGATAATTTGGCCCAGGTCCCACCGCTACAAAGAGGAGGGACAGGATTCTAACAGGGTCCCCTCTGCTTCCAAAGCCCTTCCTGGTGACCCTGACCTTCAAACCTCAGTGTCTCATTTACAGCAATAAAGTCAGATAAGTCCACTAAGAAATGGAGACAGTCCCATTCAGTGACGTCTGCCAGGATAGGTTTAGGGAGGCTGGGCAGGTCACTTATCTCTTTGAGTTTGTTTCCTCAATTGTAAAATGGGGATAATAATAGTAACAATAACATTTGAGGCTTGTGAGATTTCAGTAAATAAAATATGTAAAGTCTTCTCTTTAGAGCCCTCAGTAATCAGCATTTCTCCTCCCTCAATCCCTTTCCATCCCCAAAGTGATAGGGGTATATACTATTTTATTTCTCTCCATGTATTCTCAAATGTTAAGAATGATGCAAAAGGTTGATTAGCCCGTAGGACCTTGGCCAAGCCTCTGGTTTCTGAGACCTTAATGGCCTCAGTCAACTTTATGGAGATGTAATCTACAAGCAATAAAATGTGCCCATTTTAAGTTTAGCGTTTGATGGGTTTTGACAAGTGTACATACATATAACCACTTCAATCAAGATACAGGACATTTACATCACCCCCAGAGACGAGTTCCCTTATCCCCACCTCAGTCACGCTCCCCCCATTCCCCCACCCCCCAGAGCTGATGCTTTTGGTGGACTCAGAAGGGTTACATTTGTCCTTTCTAGTGTTTTACATAAAGGGGGTCATATGGTGTGTATTCTTTTGTCCGGCTTCTTTCACCCAGCATAATGCATTTGAGATTTACCCACCGTTACGTGTAGCTTGATCCTTTTTATTCCAACACAAGGACAGAACCAGTGAACGGGTGGCGGGATTCCCTGTGGCTCCTCTGACAGGCTGGGCCTCCCCAGAACCGGCTCCTTCTCCTGCTCGGCTACAGCTTCAGTGCTAACCACGCAGGGCCCGGCCCGCAGTAAGGGCTCAGTTTGTTGCGAGTCAATTGATAAAACAGGCAATATTTGTGAAAAGCACGCATTGCCAAACCGAGGTGGTGAGTCATTTCATTGCATTTCAAGCAGCCCCACCAGAGTGGAGAGGAAGGGGTAAAACTTAACATAACCAAGTGGAAAGGACGGTTTAAAAGAAAGAGCTTAAGCCGCCCTGGGAATAGTCCCTGTGTTCAATCACCCAGCCCAGCTCGGCTTCCCCGCCCCCGACCCCACCAGGGATAATTAAAAGCCGGACGCCTCGGTCCCTTCCCTGGGGAGGCGGCGGTGCTCCCTGCGTGAATGGGCTCTCAGGAATGAATAACGACACAGTGGCCTCATTGTTCGGCGGCCGGGGAAACTGAGGCCAGAGGGCGGGAGGGAGGCCGCCGGGTGACTGGAGGCTGGGTCACCGCGTGAGTCAGCGGCGCAGACAGGCAAGATTGCTGTCATTAAGGTTTACAGGTCCGCCGCCGCCACCGCGGCTGTGCGGTCCGCGCCCCGCCCGGTCCGAGTCCCCGCCGCGGGCGCGCC
>NW_007732515.1:68145-69542 GCF_000696425.1 Galeopterus variegatus | reverse complement strand
CGTCTCCTAACAGGGCCTGCTGGCCAGCCCCGCGCACCGGCCGGGTCCCGGGGACACCACCGCCCCCCGCGGCCCGGAAGGGGGACGGAAGCCCCATCCCCCAGCCCCAACCCGGAGGTTCCTGCCGCGCTTCCAGAGGAACAGCGAGCGTCTCCTCCCGCCCCCAGCCTCGGCGGCTCTGCCTCCTCAGAACCCCCGCGAGTAAAGTCCCCCCACTTCTCCCACCCCCCCGTCTCCTAACAGGGCCTGCTGGCCAGCCCCGCGCACCGGCCGGGTCCCGGGGACACCACCGCCTCCCGCGGCCCGGCCTCCAGCGTCCTAGCGGGACCTGGGAGGTGGGGGCTGAGGGAGGGGGAGGGACGCACTTGCGGAGGGGACCTGGGAGTAGGCCGCGGCCGCGCCTGTCACCTTGTGCTCAGCGGGGATGGCGGGGCCGGGCCTCCCGGGCGAACCGCGCCTGTCTGACCTGCGGGGGTGGTGTGGGGGTGTGGACTGCTGGACTTGAACACGTCCCTAAATGTTTAAAAATAGTCTCGCTGTATAGAGAAGGACACTGGAACCTTTAAGTCCGCATCCCCTCTCCTGATTCGGGCTCAGCTTAGTCCGGCGTGTGACTCCAAACATACTTATTAAGAAACTGTTGCTTTGTTTTGACTCGTTTACATAAATTTTCCACTTTGGGGGGACGGTGGTGGGCTTGTGGCATCCCTAAAATAACTTTTAAAGGAGCGAAGCCTTCCATTATGGGAGGCGCCTAGATTCGGAGAGGAGTACGGAGGCCTGGGTTGCTGCTGTCACAGCCCTGCCACCAACCGGCTGAGCGACTGGGCACATCGCTGCCCCTCTCTGCCAGTATTAGGGAAGTGGACGTGGTGAAGGGGTGACTGGGCGAGCTGTCCACAGGTTTAAGAGACAAGAGGCTGGGTTTTCCTTCCTTAAAATGTTCTGATAGTGTGGAGACGCAAAATGGAGATGCCATTAAAAATAAAAAAGATGAAAGTAGTTTGCTCTTCTGAATGGTGTGCTCTGCGCCTAACTCCAGTTATATTTATCACTCAGACAAGGTCAAGGTAACCTTCATGGTCTGGGCAGTTCCATTAATTATAGAGTACCCTATCACCGTGAGGAAACGCCACTGAGAACTTTATTTCCCCACATCACTTTGGAACCTTGAGATTCTGTACCCCAAAGGGACATGAAAGGGGAGACTTTTGATAGAGGGAGAGAAGAATGAAGATGAGCACGTGATGTCAACTCTATGTGTCACCTTTCTTTTTTTTTTTTTTAAAAGATGACCAGTAAGGGGATCTTAACCCTTGACTTGGTGTTGTCAGCCCCGCACTCTCCCGAGTGAGCCACGGGGCCAGCCCTATGTGTCACCTTTCTTTTTTTTTTTT
>NW_007732515.1:65528-67538 GCF_000696425.1 Galeopterus variegatus | reverse complement strand
GCCCTATGTGTCACCTTTCAGGAACCATAAACGGTTTATGGTCCTGTCCTGGGAGGTCCTGCCCACCCGACCATCATAGCACCGAGCCACTGAGTAATGTGGACAGCCGGTGGTAGTGAGGCCATGAAACTTTACTACCCGGTCATGTGCTCTGGTAACCTGTCTGTCTCCTGCCCCCTCCTCTCTGCTCTGTGGGGGTGGGGTGTGGGGTGACAGTGGGACAGAGCGCACAGTGATTCTGTGTTACAGAGCAAGTGTCAGGGTCCCTTTCCACCGCCCCCCCAGCAGCAACCACGGGTATTGGCATTTCCGTGATGGGTGAGGGGCACCTGGGAGGACAAGCAAAAGGTTTCATTTAAAAGGATGGAGTGGTGGCGATTAGAATGAAAAGAGAAGGCGATTAGAGCTCAACTTTGAAAGAAGGCTGGGGAACGATTACTTTAAAAGGTTTTAATTGGCCCTGTTCTGAAGAACTCACTCCTCCTTTGCTAAAACCCCAGGCCAGCTCAGACCTGCATTTCTGGATTGCCCAAGTGCCTCCCTGCTTTTCCCCTTTGAACACTAACTCTCAGGGAGAACGTCTCCATTGCCCTCGCTCTGCAGCCTTCTGCCTTTGGGGTGGTGTGTGTGTCTGTGTGTAGCTTGCTGGCTACTTACCTGCCTTTATTTAGTAGTTTTCCAGCCTGGCAGGTCAGAGGGCTTGCAGGAGGAGGACCTTTCTAAATTATTCTCCCAGCTCTTCAGCCTGACTCATTTGGGGTGTGTCTACATCACAGTTTAAAGTGAGTGAGGAAAGTGGCCTCAAGCAAACTGAAAGCCAATTGGGAAAAGGGACAATAGGCAGGAATGTGAGGACATAGCTACTCTAACCATAGACACAAACCAGAATCGGGGTAGCCTCCACAAAACATCAAACTAGATTTAAAGATGTTTGCAAATGACTGGCTTGCACCAGATATTGAGGCTTGGTTATTTTCCCCCATGAGGACTGTTTGCCTCTTGATGGGAAAAGTTGGGTCCAAACCTGCCAGTGTACTCTTGGAACAAATGGTTGTCTCTAGGGCCGGGGCAGGAAATACTCAAGATGACCTGGAGCATTTTGTAATGCCAGAAAGTAATGAAGTGCTCGAAGATCAAAAGGATGTGGGTATGTCAAAGGGACTCAGGAACCAACCTGAAAGCTCCTGAGAGCCAAGGCTGGAACAATTCAAGAAACAAAATAAATAACGTAGTATTGGATTTTAATCCAAATTATAAGATAAATGCCCATGAATGAATCCATACTGACACAAAGAAATGATTGAATAAATAAATAAATAGGAGAGAAAAGACAATCTCCCATACAGATAATTCCAAATAATTTATGTAGATAATCTCCCATGAAGGAAGTGGAGCTTAACTCCCTTTCACCTTGAGGGTGGGTTGCATTTAGTGTACGGTATGGAAAGGGGTGGTGGGAGAGAGTAGCTTTACAGTGGAGAAACCTGGCAAATACTACCTGAGACAGGTGCTCAAGGTCAACATCATTAGTGCTAAGCCATGTTAATAGCATGCGCCCTGATATGATAGGATGAGAATGTCACTCTGCATCTGTGATCTTCTTCCCCACAACCCACATCCCCAGTCTAACCATGAGAAAAACATCAGACAAACCCAACTGAGGGACATCCTACAAAATATCTGACCAGTACTCTTTAAACTGTCAGGTTATCAAAAACAAGGGAGATCTGAGAAAGTGTCACAGCCTGGAGGAGCCTAAGCAGACATGAGGATTAAATGTAACATGTTGTCCTGGATGGATGCTGGAAGAGAAAAAGGCTGTTAGGGAAAAACTAGCTGAATTGCAATGAAGTATGGAGTTTAGTTAATAGTAATATATCAATGTTAATTTCTGCATTGTGATAAATGTTATCATAGTAAGTTAAGGTGCAGACTGGGATATACGGGAACTCTGCACTGCCTTCAATTTTTCTGTAAACCTAAAACTATTCTAAAAGAAAAAGTTTTTTT
>NW_007732515.1:62721-64992 GCF_000696425.1 Galeopterus variegatus | reverse complement strand
CTCTGCACTGCCTTCAATTTTTCTGTAAACCTAAAACTATTCTAAAAGAAAAAGTTTTTTTAAAAAAGCTGATCTCGCTTGGGTCTTACAATCACAGGATTTAGATGTTTTAAGGATAAGAGGAAGGGGTAGCAATGGCACCCAAGGAACTTGAGAAAGAAACTGCTGAGACTGAGCTGGTGAGTTGATCAGAGTAAAACAATTTGGTTTTTAAATCACTTCATGATCAATATAGTGGGATTATAAAGCAGCTTATAATTGCCCAAACCCAAAACAACTCCATCCTTAAATTCCTGTGCATGCAAATTTAAATTTGTAGTTGGTTGAATATAAAAATTAAAAAATGTGGAGATCCATTCATACAAAATTCAAAAACAGGCAAAAGTACAGGTATGAGGAGTCAGAATAGTGGTGACACTTGTTGAGGAGTGACCTTGAGGGTACGAGAGGAGGATGATTCTATGTACTGGTGATGTTCTGCTTTTTGACCTGTGAACTTGAATTAATCCATTTCTGTTGCTTATAACAGTTAACAAAACGAGGTAAACTCCTTTTACAGCTACAAAGGGTATATAACATGGCAAGAATGGGCTGAGCAAGAATGACCTAAACTTCTCACTTGCTCTCCTTATAAAGTCATCAGAGCCACACCCATGACCACCTATTAAACCATCAATAGATCAATCCATTCACAAGGGTACAGTCCTTACAATCTAACCACCTCTCAAAGGTTCCACCTTTCAATTACCATAATAGGGTTTCCCACCCTCTTAACACTGTTACAAGGGAGATTAAATTTTCAACATATGAACTTTTGGGGAACACATTTGACCCATAGCAGAGCTGGTTTTCTGGTGTATTCAGTTTGTGAAAACTCAGTAAGCTATTTACTGATCATCCTTGCACTCTTACATATGTAATTTATATGTTAATAAAAACTTTATAAATCATATAAAATAACTTGATTGCAAGCATTAAACTTTAGAGCTGGGAGGGACCAACACTTTTTTCTTCTCCCCCCAGGAAATTTAGAGAGGTCAAATAGTTTGCCCAATGGCCAGAAATAGGTACAACAGGCCATTTAGCATTTCCTGGTTCCTAACTAGGGCTTTCCCACTGGATGGCTCAGTGGAGAAGTAAAAATCCCTTCACGAGCCTGCAGGTCTGGGCACAGGCATGTCTTTGGGGAGGGAACCACAAGAAAGGACAGCACCAACACCAACCTGGTGACCTTAGACCAAGCTTTTAATTCATCTGTGCCTCAGTTTACCTGGCATTAAAGAGGATATTCAACTACTGTACTGTCTGTAGATCAACCAAAAATGTTGCCCTGTCATTAAGTTAGATTAGTCTTTGTCTATTTAATTCCTCAGATTCCACTGTGGAGTTTTGTGCTTAGAAAATAAGGGTGTGGGGGAAATGCTGGTGACTGTGGTTCTGTAATGGATAAGGGGGAGAGAGGCTAGATTGGAGCCAGAGGGTGGAGTCTGCGCATGACTCTGTCTTACACTCTGACCTCCAAGAGCCATTCAGAGGATGTATGGTCCAGTCAACTGGACCCTGAGGCCCAGACAGAGAAAGTAACTCGCCCAAGGCCACCTGGCTAATGGCCTGCCTAAAGGTTCTTATCTCAGTCGTGTCCTCTAACAGTCCAAACCAAACAGGCTGCCACTGTGACCATGAGTTTTGTTCCCTCAAGTAAAGTTTAATTATTTTTTTCATAATTTCTTTCATTAAAGCACAGCAACCAGAATTTACTCTCTTTCTAACATCCAAATTGCAACTGTCTGAAAGTTTTCATATTGTGAAAAAACACCTATAGTGACATTACATTAAAATTGTTTTTTAATATTTAATTTTTTGGCTAAGTTAAGCAAGAAAATGAGAACTCTGGGTTTGCCATTGTTGGGAGTCAATTGGGTTTCTAGCGATATCTTCAGAGGTCGGGGATGGGAAAAGTTGAGTCCAGCTGAGGGAAGAGGAATGAAGGACACAGTGAAATTGCCCCACACCTAGGAAACCCCTGGGAGATATCTGGAGGAGTTTCTCTCCTGGAGAATTGTGCCATGAAACTCACAAACCAATGCTTAAGAACTGGGTTCAACTTTAAGGTGTCTTTTTTTATGCTAACTTTTTATAGCTTTTTTTTTTTTTCTTTATTTTTTTTTTTTTTGTCTTTTGTCTTTTTCCATGTCCGGCAACGGATCGCAACCCTCAGTGTTGCCCCCGTACCGGACCGGGGACCGGCAACGGGATTGCAACCTTCGGTGT
>NW_007732515.1:44737-62099 GCF_000696425.1 Galeopterus variegatus | reverse complement strand
CCCTCGGTGTTGCTCCCCCGCCTCACTCAGCCAGTGAGCGGGAACCGGTCTGTATGTGGGATCCGAACCCTCGGGCGGGACGCGCTTCCCAAGCGGCGCACTTATCCAGTGCGCCACCGGGCCGGCCCTTTTTTTTTTCTTTAGAGCATTGTAAATTCACATGTATTTGTAACAAATACTACGGAAAGATCCTGTGTTCCCCTCACCCAGTTTCCCCCACTGGTAATATCTTGAATTCAGATTGCCTTTTTCTGTGATCTGACAGACTTAAATAAGCTTGGTGGAATATCATCTAATCAAATATCCTCTTCTGGTGCCCAAGTGACTTTCCCAGGATCGCACCTGGGAATGGCAGGGTATGGACCTCTTTCTGGGCTCCGTGGATCCATCTACTTGGGGTTCCATTTTCTGTTTCCCAAGATACCTGTGATTAGGTCTGTTTGGCAGGTGGAGGTAGACATACCCACCCCCCTTTTTCTCCCTGAGGTACAGCAACGGAGGTTTATTTTCCACTTACGCTCCGTGTCCACCGTGGGTTGGCTGGAGGGCTCTGCTCTGTGTGGTCCTCACTGAGGGGGGTTCTTGTCTGCGTGCGCGTGATTGCTGAAGGGAGGGGAGCGCGCATTGGCTCTTCCACTCACATTTCATTGGCTAAAGCAAGCCACATGACCACACCTACTCCACGGGGGCGGGGAAGTGCAGGTCTGTCTTTCACCTGGGAATGGGACCAGAAATAATTGTTGAGCAGCACTAATGAACACCCGAATAACTCTCAGTCTATCCGGAAAGACAGGACCTTCTGAGTCGGTCACTGGCAAGCTTCTTTCTTTGCATGGTTAGAGTGCTTTTTCCTAATGTGCTTTCTGTTGTGATATCTTCATTAGGCAGGTTCCTAGAGCAGGTGGGCATCAGTCAATTCGTCCTGAAGCTTTGCCTCACCCGGGAGGGAGCGGATCTGGGGAGGAATGCCTGCACCTCACGACAATGAGCTCTAGAAGCTCCTCTTGGAAGCAATAATGTAATCTGAGACTCTGCTAATAAAAGCACAAGGGAAATAATAATTCTCACATATTACGTTGTTGATTGGATTCATTCATTCACTTACTCATCACTCATGCCTAGGACATTTCAGACCTAAACACTGATCTGGGTGTCACCTTTCAACNATTGGATTCATTCATTCACTCACTCATCACTCATGCCTAGGACATTTCAGACCTAAACACTGATCTGGGTGTCACCTTTCAACAGGAATGTCAACCAATTGAGGTTTCCCAGAGGAGGGTGACCATTATGGAGGAGACCTGGAAATCCTGTGCTGGGATAATCACCTGACAGAACAGGGCATGTTTAGTTGGTAGAAGAGAAAATGAAGGAGTATATTGGAAAAGTTTTCAAGAATGGCTGGCCTGTGGAAGTAGATTACATTTGTTATGTAGCTGCCGACGGCAGGAGTTGGATCAATAAGTGGAAGTCAGAAGCAGGCAAATGTCAGCTCAGTTTGGGGTCAGCCTTTTAACTAGAAAGTCCAGCAAGGGTTTCCTTGAAAGCAGGGAATTCACTGTTCCTGAAAGTCTTCAAACAGGCTGAATGACCTCTCATTGATTATTTCTAATGTTCTAACAACTCTGAGTCCACAATTCCTGAGGAAAGAGACTTTCCAGTGTCTTATTTCATGATCTAAAATTCCATCTTTAACTCTAAATGAAGTCATCTACCTCTTAGCAAAAGAGTTGGTCAGTTTCATTAATAATAATGATGATGATGATTATTACTTTTGCAACTAACACTTACAGAGCACTACTATGTGTCTGGTACTTTTTCAAGTCTTTTACGTATATAAAAAATTAATTAATTTAATTCTCGGAACAACTTATGATGAATGTGCCATTATTGCCACCCATTTAACAGATATGAATATTGAAGTACAATGCTAGTAAGGTGCAGAGCCAGATTTGAATCTAAGTAGTCTGGCTCCAGAGTTTGTGCTTCTAACCACTGCCTCTCTTAACATCCCTTTTGATAGCTGTGGAAATGGTACCCAATGTGGTTTAATGATGTGTCCAAGGGCTCAAGGCTAGGTGAATGGTGGCACCAGTTCTGGATGGAACCTAGTCTTCTGGCTACTGCAATGTGGTCAGTGTCAAAGACTTTTTTTTTTTTTTGTCTTTTTTCATGACCGGCAATGGGATTGCAACCCTTGGCGTTGCCCCCACACCCCACTCAGCCAGTGAGCGGCCGGTCCGCATGTGGGATCCGAACCCTTGGCGGGAGTGCCGCCGCGTTCCCAAGCGGCGCACTGCAGCAGTGCGCCACCGGGCCGGCCCCAAATGCTTTTCTAACATGGTGAGATACTTAGCTCTCTCCATTTCCTGGGATTTGAAATACTTTCCATGCTTACTCTCTATCGATACAAGACCATCTGATCATTCAAAACCCAATTATTGGCCATGGAAGTTCCTGGGATCCACCCTTCTGCATTCTGACGATGCATTGTTTTTGTATGTGTCCTTCCCTGGACTTGCCCCCTCAGCTAAGCTCTATGATAGATGAATAAAATATATGTGTAATAAAACACACTATGTACTGTGAAATAAAATACAAAAAGATAGCTAGAAAATCCCTCAAATGTTTGGAAACTAAGCAATACACTTCTAAATAACCCATGGGACAAATAGAAAGTAGAATTTTTTCTTTTTCTTTTTTGTCAGGCTGGCTGGTATCTGAACCCATGACCTTTGTGTTATAAGTCTGTGCTCTAACCAACTGAGCTAAATGGCCAGCCCCCCAAAGTAGAAATATTTTGAATTGAATGATAATGAAAATATAAATATCAAAACGTGTCAGCTACAGCTGAAGTTATACTGAAAGAGAAATGTGTAGTCTCACACTTATATTATACAAGAAGAGCTGAAAATCAGTGACCTAAATATTTTTGATTAGTTAGGAAAGAAGGCATATTATGTGCAAAGAAAGAAGAAAATAATAAAGAAACAAACAGAAATTAACAAAATAGACATAGAAGGGTCTTCAAAAAGTTCATGGAAAATGCATATTATGAAAGGACTATGCATGCATTTCAAAAGTTTTTTACACCAAAATACTAACTTGTTATAACACATCTGAACAGGATTTAGTTGGAGGAGCTAAGAAGGATAAGACATTGGTTTGAAAAGAGCCCTTATCAGAGCAACATGAATTCTGCTCAGATTGAAGGAAGAACAAACATCAAATCGATGGTGAACCTTGGGTAGTAGAATGGTGAAATCATTGATACTTTACAAAAAGTTTGTGGGGGCAATGCCCCAAAGAAATCAGCAATTTAAATACTGATAACTTGTTTTAAGAAGGAATGAGATGAGGTTGAAGATGGAGCTCTCAACAGCAGATCATCCACATCAATTTGTGAGAAAAAAATTAATGTTCATGCCCTAATTCAAGAGGACCAATGATTAACAGCAGAAAAAATAGCCAACACTTAGGCATCTCAATTGGTTCAGCTTACACAATTCTGATGGAAAAATTACAGTTGAGCAAGCTTTCTGCTCAATGGGTGCCAAAACTGTCGAACCCAAATCAGCTGCAGACAGGAGCAGAGATTTCAATGGAAATTTTAAACAAGTGGGATCAAGATCCTGAAGCATTTCTTCAAAGAATTGTAACAGCAGATGAAACATGGCTTTACCAGTACAATCTTGAAAACAAAGCACAATCAAAGCCATGGCTACCAAGAGGTAGAAGTGATCCAGTCAAAGCAAAAGTGGACCAGTTAAGAACAAAGGTCATGGCAACAGTTTTTTGGGATGCTCAAGGCATTTTGCTTGTTGACTTTCTGGAGGGCCAAAGAATGATAACATCTGCTTACTTATGAGAGTGTTTTGAGTAAGTTAGCCAAGGCTTTAGCAGAAAAACTCCCAGGAGAGTCTTACCAGAGTCTTTTTCTACTACAACAATGCTCCTGCTCATTTCTCTCATCAGACAAGGCCAATTTTATAAGAGTTTCAATGGGAAATCATTAGGCATCCACCTTACAGTCCTGATGTGGCTCTTTTTGACTTGTTTTTGTTTCCTCATCTTAAAAAATCTTTAAAGGGGACCCATTTTTCTTCAGTTAATAATGTGAAAAAGACTGTATTGACATGGTTCAATTCCCAGGACCCTCAGTTCTTTAGAAATGGACTAAATAGTTGATATCATTGCTTACAAAAGTCTCTTAAGGTTGGCTGGTAGCTCAATTGGTTAGAGCTCAGCCTTGTAACACCAGGTTCACAGGTTTGGATCCTCACACTGGCTAAGTGCCAGAAAAAAAAAAAGTTTCTTGAACTTGATGAAGCTTATATTGAAAAATAAATTTTCTATTTTTTTATTTTTATCTTTTAATTCCATTTTCCCACAAACTGTCTGAAGTCTCCTCATATAATTTAGAAATTAAAGTCATAAATTGGTTCTTTGAAAAAAAACATATAAATCTATACCAATTTCTGTTGCATGATTCTCTCTATGCATGTGTCAGTTTGTAACTGCTTTAATTAATAAAGCATTATAGTGTCTTTTAATATTTGGTTGGCCTAGTCCCTGTCCATCACTCTTGTTTTTTGAATTTTACCAAGAATTTACCTTTCATTTAAACTTTAGGCTTTGTCTATAGGCCTGGACAATCCCTTGCTTAAATCCTTTGGACATTTCTATTGAGATAAAGTTAAATTATACATTAGAGGAGGATTAACATCTGTACAACATTCAATCTTCCTATCTAAGAACAGTGTATTCTCAACTCTTCTTTAGTATTTGAAAGTTTTTTTTGTATAGATCATGCATATTTTTTTGAATGTTTTTCCTAAATATTTTATCTTTTTGGTTGCCGTTGAAAATGGGAGCTTTTCTTCAATTTTATGTTATAGTTTCATTTGGTCAACTTCTAATGCCTCTATTTAGGGTGTAATGAAGACTTTGTTTTGGACATTTTGGCTAAACCCATAAGAATCATACTTGTCAACTACATCCTCTCCAAATGTGAAATATACATTAGACCTTATGTTTCTTTAGTTCTTCTGACATATAATCTTCAGGCAGCTGCTGTATTTCCCAAAAGTTTCAACAAAACTGTAGATGCTCCACAGCAGTATGAAGTATTTTAGGACATTGTCTACTAGTCACAAATATTTATAACAAGTGTCCATATTGTGTCCCAGGTACTTTGCAGACAACCAGCGTACAGGAGAGCTGATTGAAAGCATGTGCTATGGAACACTGCCTGGGTGCTAACTACTTCCTGAACATACCCAAATCCAGCTGGGATCAGAAGACACTTCCATAAGCGCTACAGCCTTGTTAAAATTGACTTATCATTTTTTCCCAACATAAAAGTAATTAACACATGCTCATCATAGAACATTAGGAAACATATGAAGAACATAAAAATGCATGTGTAATCCTACCACCCAGAAATAACCACTGGTTTGTTTCCTTATGATTTTTTTTCCTTGCAGACATACCGGTATGTACATATCCAAAACTGAGATCACCCTGGATAGATGGCTTTGAATCTTGCTTGTCATGAACGTTTTGCCATGTCATTACATACTCTTCAAAAGCAAACTTTTTAATGGTTGCATGGTGTTTCCTAACACAGATATTCTATAACCTACTTACTTATTCCACTATTACTTTGCCCTGGGTGGTTCCCAGTTTTTTCAAAATAAGACTTAAGTCAACATCCTTGTACTAACATATTTGTCTTCTTCTCTGATCATGTCCCTTGAGTAGATTCCTAGATGGATTACTGAGTTCAAGATTAGGAACATTTTTAAAAAATTCTGGTAAAATGCATATAACATCAAATTTATCATTTTAGCTATTTTTAAATGTACAGTTCATTGACATTAAGTACATTTACTTTGTTGTGCAACCATCACCAGTATACATCTCCAGAACTTTTTCATCTTCAGTAACTATCCATTCCCCTCTCCCCCCAGTCCCTGGTAACCTATACTCTACTTCCTGTTCTATGAATCTGACTACCTCATATAAATGAAATCATACAATATTTGTCCTTCTGTGACCGGCTTACTTCACTTAGCATGATATCTTTAAGGTTCATCCATGTTGTAGCATGTGTCAGAATTTCTCTCCTTTTTGAGGTGGAATAACATTCCATTGTATGTATATACCACACTTTGTTTATCCATAGAAACATTTTTGAGGCTCTTGATTTTAATTGTCTACTGCTGTCCAGAAAGATCACACCAATTTACATGTTCTCCAAGAATTTATGAAACTAAAATTCTGAAGTTTGCGCACTAACTCTGTGCTTATAGTAACTCACAGTCTAACTCACTCATACTGCAAATGCACAGATATTTTCTGCCAAGTTATTGCAAAGGGACCCCAAAAGGACTGCCTCCCTCCTAGTGTGTGTATGTGTATTACATGCACATACACGTACATAGAATTGAAGATGAGCAAGGCCGGCCTGTGGCTCACTCGGGAGAGTGTGGTGCTGATAACACCAAGGCCACGGGTTCGGATCCTATATAGGGATGGCCGGTTTGCTCACTGGGTGAGAGCGAGGTGCAGGAGCAACGCCGAGGGCTGCAGAGATCCCCTTACCGGTCATCTTTAAAAAAAAAAAATAATAAAAAATAAATAAAAAAAAAAAAAAAGAATTGAAGATGAGCATATTTAATACTTATCAACGGGGAAAGGAGTTTGTCCACAGTTTGGATCAGAGCCTCGGAGTATCAACTGATGCCACAACTGACATCTGTCAGATCTTGATTTCCTGGGATCCCATTCTTTTAAACCTGGTTCAATTTTTGTGCTTTCCAAGAAAGGCATCAAACATTTTATTCGAAAGGAAATACCTGGCATTCTCATTAAACTTTTAAAAGGGCATCGCTTACATGATCTCAGTTGGTTTCTATGACATCTCCAGCCCCAGCAGGCAGACAGAGTGATATTATCAATAGAGGCCTAGGAAGGCAGGGATGATATTATCAATCACATTTGTGTAGACACAGCCTCCGAGAAGCAATGCTACCTGCTGGAGACAGAGTGATATTATCAATCACATTTGTGTAGACACAGCCTCCGAGAAGCAATGCTACCTGCTGGAGATGGCACAGCCTGTGACCCCAGGACTCAAGCTCCTGTCTCCTGGCCCCTGTGTGCTGCCACTGTCCTCCCACAAACTCTCAATTCTTGCTGTTGCTGGAGTGTGCTGTTCCTCTACTTGGCATGTTAACGTTCCTGGTTGTCCAGGAATGTACATTCTTGGAGAGGAAGGGAAATGGATATTTTAGCCACACACAACACACTGGGCTTGCCAGGCACCTAATAGGAACACTCGATAAATATTAATTAAAGAATGCAGCCACATTGGGTTATGGGCTGGCCAGATCCTTTAAAGTTTCAGGAGTATTCCATGAAGGATTGAGTGTTGGGCTGGAAGGCTGGTGAAGGCAGAGGACAGAAAAGCCTTGAAGTCTTAGGGCACATTCTCTTGGAAGATGAAAATACCCCCCACCCGGAGGGCCCTTATCCATCACTGTCACCAGGAGAGGAGAAAGGGAGCACATGTTTGTTAAGTGCCTTCTGGGACCTGTATTTTCCTAGCTGGGGTGGGATTTACTCTACTGCTCCTCTTTTTCTACACCTCTCTCAGGCCAGTGGAGGACACTGGGAGACAGCTGGCTGGGGTTAAGGGCAAGTATGATTCGTGGGGTGTGGAAGGGGGTGAGCGGGAAATGGAATGGGTGTGCCCACTCTCCCCTGGCGTCATGAGGGATTTACTACTCATGGAGTAGGTACCTGTTAAGTGTCTCTGGCTTGACAGACAAGCAGCAGAAGTTTACTTGGACAAGCAGTTCTGGACACAGGCGAGCTGGGGCCCCACCCCTGGTCTGGGTGTTCATGCTCCTAGAGCTGGTGTCCGCCGGACCCGGGAGCCTGGAAGAGAGGAAAGCTGGGAGTGGAGGGCGAGGCAGAGGGCTAGGTGGGAGACCCCTGGGTTAGCCCCTTGCCTGAAGGCTACTGCCCAAAGGCCTAGTGTGAGAAGGAGGAAGAAGGGGTGAAAAGGGGAGATGGGGACCTCTAAACCCACCCAGCACCTGCAACTACCTTTGCATCAGGAGCTGTTAGATGCAGAATCATGTGCAAGGAAAATGGGGCTCCTCCGGGAAAGCCAGAACCCAGCCAACGGGTCAGGCCCCTTAGGCTCTTACAAGTGAACTCATCCCTGCCTTCCTAGGCCTCTTCTGGCATTGAATGGCGATTTTTCTTTTGTTTCTTCAAAAGTAAGATGTGTGTATTTGTGCAATTTTAAGCAAATTATCAATGTCAGTTTACTGTCAGAATTTCTTCAACATTTTCATCACTGAATTTTACTTAATATGCTCCTACTCATTCAAAGAGAAAAAAAGAGAAATGGACATAAGCTGTATTTGTATATATAGTCATGAAATAATAACAAATTTACTACTCAAATGTATCCAGCAGCAATTCCACAACCGGAGGGTTTACTGGTCAACCATCCTGTGTAAATGGATATGCTTAGGGTTTGGGTACAAAAGAATTATTCTGTGCTGAGTTTGGATATACCTGCTTTTGGAGTTTATTCTTGTATCATGATTCTGTAACAATGTCTCCTCAATCTTCTTTCACATACGTTACCTCATTTAACCTCTAGACTACTCTACAGTGATAAGTATTATTACCACCACTTTGTACTTGGGGAAACGGGGATCTTGGGCGACACAGCTAATGGTGGCAGGGTTGATGCTAGAACACTGCACTTCTAGGCCAACACTGGTGTGCTTTGGGCTTTCCCTGACACCACAGTTATCTTGGGTTTGCTAGCACTTTCCATTTAACAGTCACGAACACCTGGGAGGCTCTGCATAATCCAGCCCTGCTATGGGTCAGATGTGTCCCCCCAAAGTTCATATGTTGGAAACTTGATCACCACTGTAACAGTGTTAAGAGGGTGGGAAATCCAGTTATGGTATTTGAAAGATGGAGCCTTTGAGAGGTGATTGGAGTAATGGGTTGATGGTTTCATGAGTTGTCATGGGCTTGGTTGTGGTGGCTTTATAAGGAAAGCAAGTGAGCAGGTTAGCTTTCTTGCTCTTGCCATTGTCGCCATGTTACAGCCTGCATTACCATGGGACTCTGCAAAAGCCCCCAATAGCTCTCTTTGTCACAAACTTTGATTGCTCTCCCCAGGCTGACACCACCCCAGCCACACGGGCCTCATGCATTTCCTCTAACATGCCAGCTCACTTGTCTCAGTGCCTGTCAATAGCTCTCTTTGTCACAAACTTTGATTGCTCTCCCCAGGCTGACACCACCCCAGCCACATGGGCCTCATGCAATTCCTCTAACATGCCAGCTCACTTGTCTCAGTGCCTGGGCCCTTGCCATCTCCCTTTCCTGGAAGACTCTTAGCTGGTCTTTGCTTCTCCTCAGACAAACCTTTCTCGATCACAGATCTGAAACAGCCATTCCCATCTCCAGTCCCTCACTCTCCTTAATATTTTTCAAAGCTCTTGCAACTGTGTGAAATTATGTTTGTTTTTTTTTTAATGCATTTGTTTACTTGGTCATTGTCTGTCTCCCCCATAGGATGCAAACTCCCTAAGGGACAGTCTGTGTGTCTGGACCAACGCTCAGCACATAGTGGGTCTCAATAAATATTTGCAGAATGAAAGAATGAATTCACTAAACCATCAGGTATGTTCCCCAGATCGTAGTAGCTGTTGAGGCAGGGGTACAGGGGAACTGAAGACGTGGTCCCTCCCCACCTGGTTCATAGTGCAATCAGGTGACAGGCCTCTGGGGACTGAGAAATATAAAGGACACACATGATCCTGGAAAATGTGGGATCCAGGAGGGAGTCAGAGTTACCAACACTTCATTCACTTGCAGAGCACCTACTCTGTGCAAAATTGGATCAGCCAGCCAGGGGGAGCTAGGTTGTTATTTTCTGTTTCTTTTTATCTGTACATTTCCTATGTTATCTCTTAGATATTTGGGACAACTGTGTGTTCCTAGGTAGCGACATGTAGACAGAGGGATAGGGGAGTTCTTGACCGGAAGGTATCGCTCACTAGTCTGGAGGTCTCATTTTTCTCTCTGTCTTCATGGAGCTTGGATGAGAGACTGCTCCTGAAGACACTCAGAAAGGAAAGGGAGATGGGAGAGGGGGAAGGAGTGGATCTGAATTGGAAGGAATCAGTAGAGTTTGAATGAAGTCCCCTCAACTTTTTGGGCACCTTATTCCTCAGTGATGTAGTTAGACTCTGCCAGGGTCTCTCTTTGTTCTGAGATTCTGTCTTTGAGCTTTGAGTAGCTCTTCACCTTTAGAACATGTTTAGCTGTAATAGTGGCTGCATTAGAGATAGGAATGGTGGCTGGGGCTCAGGTAGAAGAAAGCCTTACCTTTCTCTTTGTACCATTTTCATTCTTTTAATTGTGTACCACTATGCATGTCTCAGTATTACTTATTCAAAAATCAATAAAATGTAAAAAGCAAACTAAAAATTACAAATAATTTAGCTTTTGGAAAAACACAGTACACTGTACAAACTTGACCATGGTCCCGGTGTTTGGACTGGAGCTGGGGAATCTTTGGTCTATGTAACCTTTACGGTTCCTTCTATCTCTAACGTCGCTTTACTGAATTTCTTCTAGTTTTTCTCTTATTGGTCTACCAGACTCTAGCAATGCTAAATAACATCATATTCCACCAACTTTGAAACCTTCAGGATAAATGTGTATGGAGTGAAGGGGGGATCAAGACTAAACTGGGCGGTGAGGAACTCTGCCCACTGGGTATCTCCTCCACGAAGGTGAACCCTACCTCCCTCCCTGCTTGTTTGTCATAGTTACCAGAGGAGTTATTTCTAGGACACAGGAAAATATTTACAACTCATAGTAATACTAGAAAAGAACTCAAAACATGCTCTGATTGTTTTCTCACTTATCCCTCTCTTATTAGGACAGGGAAAAATATTTCCCAAGGTTATTTGTTCTTAAACTCAAATGCTGGCCTTACCTCTGTGACAGAGTTCGAACTGGTCCTTATAAAACCCACACAAACAAAATCCCAGCCACTAGAAAAAGTGGCTTCCTTCTTCATTACCCTATCACTTGGACACTTATCTCCTCTAAAAATCATTTCCTAGGCATGGAAGGTTAGGCAAAATTAGCTTGCTGGGCAGCTGAGATCTCAGAATCCATGATAATAATGATAATTAGCATTTGTATACCACTCGGTTTACATAGCACTTGGGCTGAGCGGTTTCAGGCCTCCTCCCAGCAACCCCGTGGTGAGGACTTTGTTCTCTGAGCCTCGCACTGAGTGTGCCACATTCAAGACATTGTTAATTCAGCGATTGTTGTATGAGGAAGGCAGACAGACTGCGGAAACAGACTTTTCCAAGGTCTCGCAGCTAGTAGTGACAGAAAAGTCTATTTAATCCTAACACTGCTCTCTTAGGTCTTCACCCAGAGGAGTGCGTGGGCCATCACTCGCCTCCTTTGAGGGGCCCCAGCACGTGCCAAGGGCAGCATGTGTGGTCACTTGTGGCCCCTCTGCTGTAGACATAACTCCCTACTGCAGATGAAACATCATTCACCCCCTGCAGGCTGCCAGTTCTGATTCACCATTACCAGAATGTCTTGTCATTCAGATCCTAACCAGCACTTACTAGGCAGAATTCAGCACTAAAGTCATCTTTTAATGACTTTTGGCAGGGGAATGGGAAAGATAAAAATAGGAAAAAAGTCAGAAAACAGCAAAGGTTAATTTGGTAGCCCAATATGACCAGGAACTTGGAGTCCATCTGCGTGTGGCTTGAGATTTGAATGAAGAACCTGTCTCAGCACGGACAGTGAGAAATAACACAAAGGCTCATCAGGGGACCTCTGAGTTAGGCTCAACACTTATTTTCTTGCCTTGCTGTCTTTAAAATCAATTTTTCAATGTCTGTGGGGGTAAGCCAAACTGTATGTCTCTCTGTCTATACTGTAATGGCAAATAATAATTTTTAGTTGTTGGCATTTTGAAAGCATTGTCTAAGTACCCCCATTACTGAGCCATCGCAGGCAAACTTCACTGCTGAAGGCACTTCCCTTCCACTTATGCTAAAACTGGCATCATTTCCTGACATGAACCAGCTTGACAGAAGTGAGGCCTGCTGTTGATCTGAGGAGTGGAAGTCATGGAGAAACTTCTCTATAACTATAGGTGATCTACTATTGTTCCCACCATTTCTTTCTACAAAGAAAATTTCCTTTGGAGGGAGGTGCTCTCCCAGACCACCCATTGCAGGGACCTCACCTCCATCACTGACTTCCTGAGGCTTAGGAGTGTTGATAGATAAAAGTTATATACTTAAGTGATAAGCATGGTTTGGGTTTTGAAGAGTAAGCTCAAAGGAAACTAAATTTCTTTCCTTTCTTTCATGTGTTTTCCTTTTTTTTTTTCCCCCTTTTTGTCTTTTTTTACTGACCGGCAACGGGATCGCAACCCTCGGTGTTGCGCCCGTACTGCGCTCAGCCAGGGAGCGGGAACCGGTCTCCACATGGGATCCGAACCCTGGACAGTGCGCCACCGGGCCGGCCCATGTGTTTTCCTTTTTAATAGGACTGTTAGTACCATGAGACCTCTGCCTGGCTAGTCAATGCCAATCTAGTGCAAAATATTTCTTTCTTTGGAGAACCTTTTGAGACTCCTACCAGACAGAATAAGTCCCTCGATTTTCTGTTCTCCTGAGCCCACACCTCCATTCTTGCTGCTAGGGTAGCACTGATCACATATTGGGAGAGTTGGTTGTTTTCATATTTCTAGGCCCCTCTTAGCTGTGCACGTCCTGAGGGCAGAGGCTGTTTAAAACTCAAATTTAGAGCCCTCAGATGACCCCCCGGTGCCTGGCACCCCATCAGTTCTGAATCAATGCTGGCTAAATGCATTGAGAATCATGTGAACACATTTCTGTTCCAAAAAGCAAAGCTCTCATTTTCTCAGATTGGGCAGGCTCCTTCCTGTGCCTCTGTCGTCGCGACATCAGTATTTATTAGGCCGTCAGTCCCGGGTTAGGACTTGCACCTGACTGATATCTGGAATGACTTTTGATTAGGACTGGCGTGTTTCCTCGCTGACTCTTGCCAGGGTCATGACGAGGCAGCCTCCACCCTCACTGTCTGGGATGAGACATTGGCCTCTGTTGTCATCGGCCTTCCTGTAGTGACTGCCCCATGGAGAGAGAAGCTGTCTACAGCACCCCTTCCACGTGGGACCTTGTCAACTTGTCCTTTTCTATGAGGCCCTCAGAACAGTGGATCTCAGGAAATGAGAAAAGCAGGCAGGGATTTAAAAAAATAAAAAATCTGTTTATTTTTGAATAAGTAACACATTCACATGGTTCAGAATTCAAAAGGAACAAGTTATAGATGGTGAAATTCCCCTCTCAGCTCTGTTCTTCAGCTACCCAGTGCCCCCTCCTTGGAGGAAACCACATCCATATGTGACTATATATTAGAATGCCTTTTTTCTGGATGTTTCTCTTGTCTCCTCCATAACGACATTCATTTCATCCTGCCTCCAACCCAAACCCCAGTACCTAGTTGGGTGCTCTGGACAGCACCTGGCAGATGCTATGGGTCAGCTGACAGCACGCCTGTAGTATGCGCACATCTGATGAGCTAGGGCTTATAGCATCTTTATTTGATTGTGTATTGGATGGATTTCCATTCACTTATGTCCTGTTCTTCCAAGATAGGCCAAGAAGTGCTGATTGTCACACCGACCTTCTCCGTGCTGTCCCCCTTTCATCAACCATCGCTTCCATTTGTGTTGTGGCCAGTGAAGGGTGATTTAGGGCTCACTCACACATTTTTCAGGGGATGATTGTGCAAGAAATGTTGATATTTTCCAAAGCTTTTTTGGCTTCTTCAATTGTTTCTTCTTTTGGATTCTGCAAGAAAAAAAATCTTCATCCCCTCCTCACCCTTGCCCAACACAGTCCCACACATGCATGGGGGCCCCTCTCTGCCCTCCTCTTCTGGAAACCACTGACAGTGAGAAAAGAACTGAAAGGCAGAATCCTGTCTTCCCTAGATAGGAGTTTTTCAACTTTTGCTTATGGTTGTTTTGAGGTGTCGAGAGTTTTGGAGATGTTCTTTTTCGCTTTCTCTTTCTCTCTAAATTAGTCAGGGCCTTCTGACAGCCCCCCTCTTCCCTCGGCAGGTGTGGAGGACTCACCTGCTTCTTTGGCCAAGTCCTGTGTACTCTACTGCTCTCCAGGGGGCCCCTGGCTGCTCAGAGACCACAGGCCTTGGAACAACTTCCTCTCTCCTCTAGTTGCCTGGCCAGAAGTTGGTCAAGAGGCAGCCCCTACAGTCCTCTGGGTGTCAAGGGCCAGTGTTTAAGTAGCCAGGTCTTTAGCTGACTCCATCGTTGTTTGTCATAACTCTGTTGCAAGTTATTTTGGTCTCTGTGACTTGTTGCTGTACCATGATTAGGGTTTGATTACTATCACCCAAGCGACTAAAAGATGAAAATAGAAGCCACAACAGGAAATAAACAACTGCAAATGAGATATTTTATTCCATATTCCCTGCCAGCAAATGATTAGAATCAAACTCATTCACAATAGTTCGGTGAACTCCTAAACTTTTTTTTTTTTTTTTAAATCAGAATAGTTTTAAACTGTGTGCTTGTCGGTCTCGTTTGTCCCTGTGGAGGGGAAGAAAGGAACCCCCATTGTAGCCACACCAGCCAGCCCGGAGTTCCTTTACCACCAGGCTTCTGGCTTCTTTCTTGGAAAGGACAGGAACTAGAATGCATGCGATGGGGTGGGGCTGGCTGTCAAGAAGGTTGGGATGTTAACTGATTCAGGGGATGCCAGAGAGCTTTAAAGCAGCACCAACCATTGCAGCTACTTGCCCTCCATCCCACCCATCTTCTACCCAGGGTAACAAAATGGAGGAGGAAAGCCAGGTAGAGAGGGCAAGATAGGGGTCACGCCTGAATTAAAACACCCACAATTACTCTATACGGGAACATATCTCTGCAAGTATACACATGTTCCACCCAGACAAACTGTGACGTCAGATTCAACTCCTCAAACACCCACTAAACCTACCCGCCCTGTGTGCACTCTGGCCTCCCATCACAGAGAGGGATAGTACCATTGGCCAGATTTCCAAGATTTTTCAGTCTCCATCTAGCCAAAAAGCTTCATTAGAATGATGACATTTGCTTTCTCTGTCTATTTAAGTCCCTCCTGTCACTTTGTAGGCTGGCCTGGCCTAGTCTCTCTCAAAAAGTGAAGATCTTCTAGGGAGACTGGTCACCGTTAGCACAAGTTGTTTAGCCAGTGAGAGGAAAAGCCCCAGCCGGGAATCAGCCTTCAACTTCTAGTCTGGTATTCTCTCTAAGCCTTTCTTTCTTTCTTTTTTTTAAAAAGATGACTGGTAAGGGGATCTTAACCCTTGACTTGGTGTTGTCAGCACCACGCTCAACCAGTGAGCTAACCGGCCATCCCTATATGGGATCCGAACCGGTGGCCTTAGTGTTATCAGCACCGCACTCACCCGAGTGAGCCACGGGCCGGCCCCTCTCTAAGCCTTTCTAAAGTGAGTACATTATACATTTCCCAGACACCCCCAAGTCCCATTTCTGTCTCTTCTGTCTTTCCCTGACTATTGCAATGGGATCACCCCTTCTGCATTCCCTCCTAGGCTTTCTTGGCTGCTGTCTTCAGGCTGCTTCTTTAGAATATTTAACACACACACACACACACACACACACACACACACACACACACACACACACACGGTTTCAATGCCATTTTCAAAGAGCAACCTTTTAATTTGTAACAAAATTGTCATGCTATTCAATTGCAGCCTGTGTGACCTTAGCACGTCAGTGTTGAGAATGCCAGCTTCCGCCTTGCCCTGCACGGTTCTGCACTTTTTGGCATTCTGCTGTCTTCTAGGTCAATAAGTTTCAGGACCTCTTTGCCTGGAGATGATCATGTAACCAATGTTGCCGACTTCCTCTCTCATTTCTATCACCAAAGGTGCTTTTTGGTGGGGTGGGGGGAGTTTTCCAAAAGCCCCTTTAAGTTCGACCCAATTCTAAGTGTTGATTCCTAAGTATTTATTAAGCATCGATTGCATGTTAGAAATCTTTTAAATTGATGGAGGGGAGAGGAGTTTAGCTATGAAGTCGTCTAAGATACATCCCTACCTTTTTCTTTTAAGAAGGTAGAATTTGGCTGGGGAGATGAAAATAGTACGTTTCACCTTTTCTAAAGATTCTTTAAAATCCTCAGCGAGTTTCATTGCTATCCTGACCTCACAAGTCTAAATGACTTTAAAAAAATAGTATTTCACTAAGATGTGAGGTTAGATCGCTATGCCAACTAGTGGCCTCGTTAATACTGGTGCGTATATATTTAAGTCATTTCTCAGTACCATAAGCTTTCACGATGGAAACGTGCTCAGGTCTTTTGCCTTACCAATGCCTTACCCATTTCCACGCAGTAACCTGCCCGCTGGTTATGTTTCTCTGGAACCTGGAGTCAAGGGATAAACTCTCTGACTCTAAGCACCTTGAAAGCTACTAGGCCGAGAAGGGCGCAGAAACAGGCCCCGCATGCAAATGAATGCCCTAGGCAGGTCTGCTCGCTGGGTAACCTTTCCCGCGCCGGGAGGCGGGGTGGCGGGGTGGCGGGGTGGCGGAGGTCTTCCGGGCGCGGGAGGAAACCTGCCGGCGGCGCGCAGGCGAGTCTCCCCCTGCCCCCACTTCTCCCGCCAGGATGCTGCCCCTCGCAGCTCGTCAGCCGGCCAAATGCATTCCAGAGCTGTGCACAAGACACACTTCTCCAGGCAGTCCTAGAAACCGGAGCCCGGAGCAGGAGCGGCCGCCGCTGAGGTCACACTCGCGCCGCCTCCTCGCCCTCAGCGGCCCGGCTGTTCCCTCCAGCGCGCACTTCCCAGGGCCTAGGTCCAGTCGGGTGTAAATGTCTTTTCAACCGAGACAGCGCTCTCCTCCCCCTTCCCTCCCGCGCGGCCAAGGGATCCGCCGCCAGGGCCTTTAAAACAAAACGAATGAATGAAGCGCTAGGGCGAGAGCGCGCGGGACGTCCACTGGGAAGCCCGGCTGGGTCTAAATCGGGCCACCAACCGGCTCGTTCCGTCCCCAAACTCTCCGGCGAAGCCCGCTCGGTGCTCCCGGCTCTTCCAGTTTCTCCTCTGCTCCGGCAGGTTCTCAGTCGATTCTAGGAGCTTCTCTGCTCCCCACCTTCTCCCCCCACCCCCATTGGTGTCCCCTCTACAGACCCGGGAAGGGGCG
>NW_007732515.1:43261-44143 GCF_000696425.1 Galeopterus variegatus | reverse complement strand
CCGCGCTGTCAGCCCCGCCGGGCGCAGCCACCGCCGCAGCATCTTCTGCCCCAGCGCCCCTGTCGGCCCCGAGGAAGTCCCCGCTGAGGACCAGGGTCCCCGGGAGCGCCGGAGGAAAGACCAGAGACTCCCCTAAAACACCCAGATACGCAGGATTGCAGCCGCCTGGCCAAAGCTTTCTGTGGATTAAAAAAAATACACGATTTTTTTTTTTTTTGCAGAAGAAAAGGAGAGAGACCAGCGGGGTTCCGCAAGGAAAAAAAAAGGGG
Organism: Galeopterus variegatus; assembly: GCF_000696425.1. Lineage (NCBI taxonomy): Eukaryota > Metazoa > Chordata > Mammalia > Dermoptera > Cynocephalidae > Galeopterus > Galeopterus variegatus. The sequence goes on along the minus strand of NW_007732515.1, from coordinate 43,874 downwards.
GGGGGACGTAACTCGTGGATACATTTTTTTACCCCTCAAGCATCTTGTTCTACTTTGTAAACATTTTCTTTTTTTAAACCTCAGCTCCAGCCGGACGGCCCCAGACCTCCGAGGTGCGAGAAGGTGGTGGTTTTCGTTTGGGGCTTTGCATATTTGGTTCTTAGGTTTTGAGAGAGCCTCCTTATTTCGACAGACATCTCATGCGGGGTGAAGTCCACTCGGCCCCCTCCCCTGAGTCTTCGTGTGCACGGAATTCGAGGAGATCCGGTTACTAAGGATATAGAGGAAAAAAATAAATCGCGTGCCTGCCTTTTTTTTTTTTTTTTTAATTGCTTGCTTCTCCCCACCCCCAAATTAAGTTGCTTAGCAAGGGGGAAAGAGGCTTTTTCCTCCCTCCAGCAGCCCAGCCGAACGCCTTTCGTTTTTTGCCCCCGCGGATCTCCCATGTAGGAAGCCGAGGCTGGCGAGCCCGACACTCGGGAGCCACTGCGGGGGGGGCTCTTTTTGGGGAGGCGCCGACGGGGGCAGGCTCAGCCGTCCCCAGGGAAGCGGCGGCCGCGTTCCTCCGGGGCGCGCCGGGGCCCGAGAGCCGCGTAGGGCGCGGGCCGCGCGG
>NW_007732515.1:28454-42261 GCF_000696425.1 Galeopterus variegatus | reverse complement strand
CGTATGTTCAGGACCAAACGATCTGCGCTCGTCCGGCGTCTCTGGAGGAGCCGTGCGCCCGGCGGCGAGGACGAAGAGGAGGGCGCGGGGGGAGGCGGAGGAGGAGGCGAGCTGCGGGGAGAAGGGGCGACGGACGGCCGGGCGCATGGGGCCGGTGGCGGCGGTGCGGGAAGGGCTGGCTGCTGCCTGGGCAAGGCGGTCCGAGGTGCCAAAGGTCACCACCATCCCCACGCCCCAGCCTCGGGCGCCGGCGCGGCCGGGGGCTCCGAGGCGGATCTGAAGGCGCTCACGCACTCGGTGCTCAAGAAACTGAAGGAGCGGCAGCTGGAGCTGCTGCTCCAGGCCGTGGAGTCCCGCGGCGGAACGCGTACGGCGTGCCTCCTGCTGCCCGGCCGACTGGACTGCAGGCTGGGCCCGGGGGCACCCGCCAGCGCACAGCCCGCGCAGCCGCCCTCGTGCTACTCGCTTCCCCTCCTGATGTGCAAAGTGTTCAGGTGGCCGGATCTCAGGCATTCCTCGGAAGTCAAGAGGCTGTGTTGCTGTGAATCTTACGGGAAGATCAACCCCGAGCTGGTGTGCTGCAACCCTCATCACCTTAGTCGACTCTGCGAACTAGGTAAGAAGTTGCTCTGTGCTCGCTTCCCCCCCCCCCCCCCCCCCGGCGCGCAAGTGCTGGAAGATAACCCCCGCGGGCTGTGTGTGTGTGCAGCCACCTCTCCAGAGGGGAGTGTATGTCCTGTCCTGGGGGAAGACCTGGGGGACAAAAGTAGAGAAGGCACAAGGGGAAACTCGAAGGGTATTCCCTGGGGGTTCCCTTCCAGGTTTTTCTTCTCTGTTGCCTCGAGGGGGTCTCTGGGCACTGCTCGAGCACACTGGACAGACATGCGGTTAGAAACTAGACGCCCTCATTTCCGGATCAGCAAGGAGGTGCAGGGAGAAGTGGGGGTCACGTCTCCCCTGCACCCGGAAAGGCGTTGAGGTGTGTGGCCGAGTTGGATTCGGTCCAAACCCGCCAAGGAAGGCTGGGAGAAGCGAGCTATAAAGGCTGGAAAGTCTGTACTCCTTTAGTAAATAAGGAGAGTCACGTCGGGTACAAGTGGCCCAGATACCGCCCTGGCCGCGCAGCTTGGGAGTTTTGGGGCAAAGAGTGTTAGGATGGGAGGCCGAAGTGGGTATCTACTATCAACTCTGCCAGCCCCAGGGTGAAAAGGAACAAGCAGCCAGGAGAAGTTTGGTGTCCCCTACTGTTTCCTTTCTTCCGCACAGAAAAGCATAGACTTGTCTATAGAATTGTCAGCCCCTAGCGCCGCGGTGACGTTGCTGCCCCTTACTGCGCTGGGGCCTGGGCTAAACGACTGAGATCCGAGACCCGGAGCCCCCTTCCCTTTTACCCTCCCAGCTTCCTCTACTCTATGTGCAGGGAGTGGGGTGCACCCCCGGCGCCCGCAGATCTCCCATGTTCACCAGCACACTTGGGGCGCGTCTCCCGGGTGGGCTGGGAAAGGGGAGCCTCTTGTGCCTCTCGCGCACAGAGCGGCGGGGGCGGGGGTGGGCAGAGCAGGGTCTGGAGTTCGGGGACGAGGAGGGGGCATGGTCGCCCCCCGCCCTGTGAACTGTGAAGTGCGCGGTCCGGGCCGAGCAGCGGCCGAGCCGATGGTTTCCAGCCCGGTCCGCCGAGCAGTGCGGCGGCGGCCGCAGACGTGGAGGAGCGGAGCGCCGAGGCTGGCGCCAGGCGGCCTCTTTTGTTTATCTGACAGCTAAATATCAAGGCAATCACCGCCTCGCGGCCCTGCCTCCAACCCCCACAGCTAAGACAAACAGTTGGGCTAAAAGAATGCCTCTGTTATCATAAGTTTCTATCTCTTGTTCTCATGGCTCGGCCTTTATTTTCTCTTACTTTTTTAATTCCAGAGTCTCCCCCCCCTCCTTACTCCAGATACCCGATGGATTTTCTCAAACCAACTGGTGAGTAGATGGTTTAAAAAATATTCCTCCCATCTTAAGTTAGAGCCTCTAGAACCCGTGTTTTTATGTCTAGGCAGCGGCCTGGGGAGGTGCTAGGTTTGCTCCAAGTTGGCGATAAGTTTCTTCTATTAGAAGTTTAGTGAGTTTTTCTCTTGTGGCTGGATTTTTTTTTTTCCTCTTTGTGTTTCCTAGATCTCCTCCTTTACATTTTGATCTTTTTTCATGTATTTGCACTCCATGACTGAAGTTGGTTCACTTTTCCTCTTTGTGTTTCCTAGATTTCCTCCTTTACATTTTGATCTTTTTTCATGTATTTGCACTCCATGACTGAAGTTGGTTCACTAACACGTGGAAGCTTTAATCCACGAAGAAGTGTCTTGGGAGCCAAATAGAACAGGGCGATGGGAAAATTTGGAGACTTTGTGAGTGCCAGAAGAATCGGTGGGATGAATGGAAGGGATGACAGTTTAAAAAGGTGCCGAGAAACCTTTGTTTGGAGTAGGACTCTAGAAGTATAGGCAACAGCATATGAAAGGGCAGCCAGCTCCCCCTACCCACAGTCACCTACAAGTCAGCCCTCCCCTGGGGTTTTCTCAAAATTCTTGGTAGGGGCCATAAAAGTTTCTAGCATAGCCTGCCTGTTGCTTTGTCACCAGATGGCATGGGGCCAGGGCAGAAGCACATTTGAGACTGGCACCAGCCCTGCTGTGGTTGTCTGCATTCAACTTCTGGCTGGCAGTACAGGGGCCCATCCTATGGAGCTAACAGTGCCAGGGAGGGGGACAGCAAAACGGACTTGGGGATGACAGCAGGGACAAGCCCTGTTTCCTGCAGTCCCTTCTTACAGTGGGAGATTCATTTGCTAAAAGTACACATTGTGACTTTGGGTTTTGTTCCTGTATACCGATGCCTGAAAAATTGTAAGGCTTGTGACGTTTTTCTTTTGCCAAGGATCTGGTAGAAGGCAGAGTGAAGGGTTGGGCACCGTTTAGCTCCTGGAATTCTACAGGTCCTTCTGCCTCATGCGTTTGGCTGTTGGGCCTTTACCCCCACTAATTAAAAGTTTTGCTGGGGCGTTGTCATAAATTAAATACTTTAATGAACGTGTAACCGAAGCCCATGCTCTGCAGCCAGCCCTCCCAGGACTCCACCAGCTTCCTCAAGTCGGGAAGGCGTTCCTGCTTGCCTGGTGCCTGTCTAATAAGTGGCCTGCAAAGCATGTGATATTTTGCTTTCGATTTACAAAACACCAGATAAATGGTCATTAATGAGGAGATAACCAGCTCTGTATTTGTAACAAACGATAACTGGAATTACCAAGCTCTTTTTTCCCAAAGAATGTAACATACTGGGGTTTTGGCTTAAAGAATCAAGAATTCTTTCATGAAGTTAGTTCTCCATGGGGCCACCTCTGTCTTGTTTTTGTTTTTCCTTCCATATTCTTCAAATTTGGAGGTTTTCCTTAAAAGAGAGAAAATTACCTTGCCCCAGGGATAAAGACTACCAGAGCTAAATGTTCCCAGAAACCTCCAAAAACCATAGGAAAAAAGGGCCACATTTTCTTGGGTTTCCTGCAGAGATACTGGTATAAATCTGTTCACAGGATTTAAGCAGTCCTTCTGCCAGGCTGGGACCTCATTTTCGGTGAGTGGAGTGATATATTTATTCATTAGCAAGTGTTGACATTAGGTAGCAAAATGTGTGTAAACAGAGAAGCCACAAAGACAGGAATGTGCCATTTCCAAGGGGGAGAAAAGTTCTCCAGATCAGCCAATAGGAAGTGATTAACCTGCCAATCGGAAACTCTAACAGCTGGTTACTCACCCAAAACGTTTTGTTTAAATCAAAACAAAAAAAGCCACGAAAAAAAGGCACCCATATATAAGAACATGAGGGTGGTAACAGATGAAGCCCCCATGGAAGGAATTGTCCTGACACTTTGGAGGGCAGCCAGGTCTGGAGCTGGAGGGGCCCTGGGATGGGTCTGGGGCTGGTTTTGCTGGCTGCTGTGGCCAGGGCGAGGAGGTCAGACACACAGATGGGATGCTGCCCCAGGTTTTTATCCCCACCTTGTGTACAGGAAAGTGTTTGACCTGGGAATTTAGATCAGTTGCTTACATTCTTAAATTTCTAAGCCTTAGGTTGAATTTTTGGTCTCGGTTACTAGGTGAAACAAGTATAAGGTTTTACAATAGACAGCTGTTAAAATGTTAACCAGTTGCACAACTAAGGGAATCCCTTCTGTGAAATCTCCAGCTCGGAAGAGGCAATGGGAAGGGGGCTGGGGCCTGGTATCCCTGCAGCCTTTGGAGGAACTTGAGGGCTAAAAGCTGTAAACTGCATTTTGCTATGGTTTAAGCTGCTGCGCTGCAGCCTCTGGGAGGGCTGAACCTTGTACATCTGGGTTCTGTGTGGTCCCAACCCAGCAGAATTGTTTGCAGAGGAGTATTAGACAGGGGACAAGGTGGCTGTGACTTGTGGCTATCAGAAGTCAGAAAGACACCCCCCACATCCCACAAGGAGTAAGAATTTGCCATTTTGAAACTAGATCTCAGTTGGAGGAGTGGGGATGCTGGGGGGATAGCTGCGTGTGCTCTGCTTCCCTTTGTATCTGATAGTCTGAAAGGTTTAAAGAATGGCTAGGTTGGGCTGGGGGGTTGCTGGGTGAACTCTTTGTGTGTGGGCTGGGGAACCCAGGTAGCCTGTGCCCATTGGCGGATCCAGCCTCCAAAGCCTAGTTAGGAAGTCTGGCATCTTGACCTGAGATCTGGTCTTCTTGCCTTTGCCTCTTAAATCAGGTCCCTCTTACTTTTCTCCGGCCTCTTCTTAAATCCAGATGATGAAGGAGTTAGATTAGATGATCCATTGATGCATTCATTCATTGGTCCATTCATTCATTCTCTAGGAGTGATGATATGTGCCTGCCTAAAAATTTGAGGATTCCAATGTAGTGCATTGTTCTGTAACCAGGGTTCGTTTGAGTTCTGAGTTGGCTGAACTACCTGGGGCAGAGCTGGGATGCTTGGGGTATATTGGGGGAGGGGGAGAGCTCCACTGAACCTGACAGTACTTAGGTAAGTTGCTAAGGTGGTCCTGGCTCTTCAGGAGGCAGGCATTCTCTTGCTAAGAGAAGCTTAATGAGACTCCTAGCTCCCTTACCTTGATCTCATTCTCAATAGTTCATTCCTTGGTTGCTCCTCAGGCTTGGGTTTTCAAAGACTATTGGAGCTGCTGGGAGAAGGGAGTGAATCTTTTCCTCCTATAGAACCTGGCACTGACTGGGAGCTTGGTAATATTTAGTGGTAGATGAGAGCCAGGCATGGCCTACAGCTTCTGTCTGCCAGCCTGGGCTTTGGGGAGCAGGAGACACAGGCACAAGGGGAGCCTCTGACTTTTAGAGATCTTTTTTTTTTTTTTGGTGCTGGCCAGTATGGGGATCCAAACCCTTGACCTTGGTGTTACAAGGTGGTGTTGTAACCAACTGAGCTAATCGGCCAGACTGGAGATCTATCTTTGCAGAGCTTTTTTGTGGGTGAGGGATGAAGTTATGGCCCCTTTGACCTTGACAAGTCAGGCAATAGCTTGAGGCCAGTCAAGATGCCGAAGACTGTCCATCTCCATGGAAGAGGGTTGGGGCTCTGTGGCCTGCGTGGGGAGGGAGAACCGGGAGGGAGAACCGTGGGATAGGAGCTGGACTCTTGGGTATAGCCCAGCACGCTGGGTGGCCCCTTGAGCCAGTCAGTGACGCCTCAGTTTACCTGGGTGCATGTTGAACAGGTATACTTTGCTACTTCATAGGGGTGCTAAGGAGGCCTAATTAACGTTTGTAAATCCCTCCTGAGATCAAAGGCACTACAGAAGGGCAGAGCACCATTTCATAAAAATGCTTGTGGTTGCCAGTGTGGAGCTGGCTTACCTTTGATCTGAGACTGGCTGACACCCTGAATGTGGTCCCAGCTCTGCCCTGAGATGCCAGGCTTTTCCTTTGAAACACACCTTGCCCCTGGGATTCAGCCAGCCAAAGCTGGGGGGAGTGGCCGGGGATAAGTCATGGTGTTTAATGTGGGGGTGTCTTCCGTCCAGGGGGTGGGTGGAGGAGAGGGTTGAGAAGCCTATCTCTAGAAAATGATGAAGGCCATCAAAGTAGTTTAGAAAGTGCAGGGTATACACCATTTAACAAGTAACTCCATTTCCTGCCTCCTCCTATTGTTTTCCATGTGATTAAGTGTATCCTGTAAAACTGTATATTCCTGTTAGGATTTATACTTTACCCTGATAAAAGGAGATTACATACACAGTCTTCTCTCTCTCCCGTGCCCGCCACGGCCACCCGCCGCCACTCCTCCACCTCCCCTTCTGTTTGGGAGAGTTCTTGAAAAGTTACTCTTCCAGCCTGGGAGAGAATGTCTGAGAATGCAGGAGAGGGAGGGACTCTGGATTAGTGAGAATCTCAGCGTGAAAGGGGGCAGACAGCAGAAACCCAGAGATGGTTTGGGGCAATGCGTAGGCCCTGTCCCTTTATCGGGGATTGGAGGCAGCTACTGTGCCACTAAAGGGCTCCTGTGGGCTACTTACCTCTGAGATGCTCTTTGATTTCCCTTCCTATTTGCCAGTGTGGCCAAGTGGTGCCAGTTGGAAACTGGTAAGGCACTCCCCAGGGAAATTATCATAGTGGCCTGGGGTGGGAAGACTGGAGTCTGCACATCCAACCTGTGTGTTTGCTGTGGAGCTGGGAGGCACCTTTCCTGAGCCAAGCTTTCTACATGGACTTCAGGAAGTTTGGTGTTGGCAGTGGTTCATGGGAAGCTTATAGGGTCTTGTGTATTTGTGTTTCATGGGACTCATTAGTTGTGCTTCATGGGCATTATTTTTTGTTTTAATTGCCTGGAGGGCAGTTGTAGAGACTGCTTCTCAGCTGGAATTGTCATTATCTTCATTAACATTGAGGTCACTGTGCTAAGCACCAGAGGGTGACAGAAGTGGAAGAGAAGCTTATCGTGTAGTTAGGGCAGGCAGAATCAGAGGGTAAAAGATCAGTGAAGACAGCAGAAGGAGACTCCAGGTGCTGGGTGCCAGAAAGATTTTATAGGAACCGAGGGCAGGGAAACTTGCTGGTCTGGGATTGCCCAGGAAGGTTTCCAGAGATGGGGGTTTTGGACTAGCCTGGAAGGAGATAGAACATTCCCCTCCAGCTGAGAGCCTTGCTGAGAATGTTCTCTGTCTTGATCTGCTGGTGGTTACGCAGGTGTATACATGAGCGAAACTCACTGAGCCTACTTGAGAGTTGTACACTTTGCTGTATGTAAGTTATGCCTCAATTAAAATGGAAAAAGAAGTCCCTCCAGCCCCAAACCAGTCTTAAGAAAGCCCTCAAGAACCAGGAATTTAAAAAGAAGTCCCTCCAGCCCCAAACCAGTCTTAAGAAAGCCCTCAAGAACCAGGAATTTTGTTTTTAAAAAGATGAGGGTGAGTCCCTCGTCTATGGGAGTGGCAGAGAAGCTATGGCCCCAAGCAAGGAGGGTTTTGCCCTTGATGGGAGAAGACAGAGCAATGTGAACCTCCTTTGACCTTGGGAACTACCTGGTTTCCCTAATGGGAGATTTTTGTAACACAGGAGAAATTCCAGCCAGTCTGTGATCGAGCCTGACTTGACTAATGATTAACTGGCCGCCTGGAGCCCAGACGGGTGACAAGGTGCTGTGGTCTGTCTTATGATGGGCAGTGAAGCCTGAGCAGACCATTAATAATCAGCATCGTGGCTGCGAGTCAGCCTTTTGGAATGTGTGATCTCTCTTGCATGCCGTTTAGGATGTGCTTGAGGATGAATCTTGATGTTTTTATTTGTATATTTATTTATTTCTCTCCCCTCTTTGAATTCACAGCAGACTGTCCAGATGCTGTGCCTTCCTCCGCTGAAACAGGGGGAACGAATTATCTGGCCCCTGGGGGGCTTTCAGGTAAGATGCTTTCTCTTACTTTCCTGGCAATTCCAAGATTTCTTGAACTTGTGGGAGACTGGAGGAATGGGGGTGGCCTTCTGCTACCCCAGCTGGTCTGAACTTTATTCTCATTTTTATGTGCCTTAAGCTGGGTGCATCTGTGGTGACTCTGGTGCCCTTCAGCTTGTCATTCTCCGGTGATGGGGAAATGGGAGCCAGTTGGGGGATGGTTTTGTGCATGAAGTGTTTCGTGGTTATTTTTAAGCACCTCCTGGCTTGAGGGGCTTCCACTTAGTGACTTTGGTGTCATTAGCTCATGCATTTTAGCTCTTTTTCACCCTTGGCCTTTGTGCATGGGGTGCCCTGAAGGGGGTGGATCCATCTTTAGGGAATTGAAGATAGATCCCAAGTGTTGCATGGGATTTCAGAGTAGATCTTGAAGCTTCCCTCCAAGTGCAGATTCCTCATCCAGCTTTGTGCAGGGTTCGGTAGCACATATCTGGGGATGGGAGCAATGGAGTAGGGGCACCGCAGATAGTAGGTGCTTTTACTGCTCCCCAGCAGGGTAGGTTTTTCTCAGGCTCAGGGGCGCAAATGATGCCTGGAATGCCAGAGCTGGAGGATGATGGGATTGGATGAGGTGCATTAGGGGGCCCCGCATCATTGTCCCTGAGGACATGAGGTGTGGGGTATTACTTAGAGGAACTCATTGGCAGTGGAAGTGGGAGGCATTTCATTTTTTTCTAAAGGCATCCTATTTCCACCTGTTTTTCCCACCCCACCCCGTCATCTGGATATTCTAAGAACTAGCTTAGGCAGTAGGAAAGTAACTGGGGGAAAAAAAGGAGAGAAAGAAATTGCAACAGTTCTGGGCATTTGGCATTTCTTGCCCTTGGGACATTGGTGTAGGGTCCTGGAGTAGCAGCCCACATGGAAGCTGTAAAACTGTGGTTCACTCTCTTCTGTGAGGTGCATCCTGTTTTGTGGGTGACCTCTTTGACTAGTTGGTAAAGCATTGCTTTCATATGTCACTTAGGTGCAGTTCATTCTGGACACTTTCCTCCCAGGCGCTCCCCACCAGGAATTGAGCTTGCTGCGAATGTCTTTAGGGAGACCCTTGTTTGTTTTTATTTCAGTGCATTATATACTCTGACTGTTATCTGAGATCCGAGGATATTGTTTACTCAAAGCTTCTAATGAGAATTGAGCAGGAAGAAGAGGGACCCAGAAAGGGGAGGGGGCTTTGGACATGGGGGTGGGAGTGGACCCTAGCGGCTGAGGAAGGAAAAAATTTGGCAATGTGTGAACTGCATCTTTTCTGCTTTCTAAGGCTGAGAGAGTTCTTGAAAGAAAGAAGGTGAAGGAGAAGAAAGGGTCTAAGCAAAATAACATGCTCAGGATGTTGTTAGATGGCTTTATTTTTTAAGCCCTGAATGTGCAGGGAGGAGCCCCGGCCCCTCCAAACCACATGAAATAAGCAAGGGAAGTGGTAGCTTTTGAAAGGGGCTTTTCGGAAGGTTTGTCTTATTGATAACATCTTGTCTGTCTCTTCTGCTGGGGGAAGTGACGACACCAGGCTGAGACACCAGCCTGAGTGCCTGCTCGCCTGGCCCGGGGGTCCGGGAGCCTGGGAGTCCAGGAGCCCGGGAGCCAGACAGTGTGACCTGTGCAGCTCTTCTGAGATGGGTGGGCTTTTTGTTCCCAAAAATTCTTCCGGTCCTAGAAAGAAACTTGGGATAAAACAATCATTAACTACCCCCAGCCCTGTCCCCAAGGTAATTGCAGCCACTTAGATTAATGAGGAGCTGCTAGGAAGGGATGGGGTGGTTAAACAAAACTGCAAAAAAAAAAAAAAAAAAAAGGGAGGGGGGTCCACCACAAGAAAGAGCATTTGTTTTGAATTTTAGCTCTTGATTTACTAATTCCCAAGGCTTCAAAGTTTGAACTCTTTCTTCTTTCTGTTCAGAGCTGGAGCAGTGTATTAATACTGTGCTGTGGGGGGAGCTTGTAGAAACTGTTTTTTAGGTTGATGTCAGTGGTTTGGGGTTGTCTGGAGGGGAGGTGATGATGGGCTCAGAGAAAATCTAGGGCTATTCCTCTGTAGTGAGAATGCCCCACAAAAGGGGATTTTATTGGCCCCAGTCCAAGGCAGAGGGTTTTGTAGATGGAGAAAGCCCAAACCTCCTCCTTCCAAGAAGTTGATGGTTCCATGGGGGGTGGCCTGGGTGTGTCTGCCTTGCAGAGGATGAGGCAGGACAGGACAGGGGAAAGGGGGGTTAGCATAGCAGATGCTGGGGGGAGGGGGCTGCCTGCTTTGGGAGGGGGGAGGAGCAGGGCATCAAGGTGTGGGGAGCAGAGAAAATGCCCACAAGGGGTTTCTCCCTCCTCCCCCTTGAAATAACCTCTCTGAGTCTCTTTCACAGGCCCTGTGTGCTGTTTTCCTTCCTGTCCTGCCCTGGCTGAGAGCGGGCTTAATGAATGGGGCTCAGTTTAGGGTGGGAGGAAGGTCGGCAGCGGGAGCCAGGGCTTGATTCTCTTGGCAAGGGAAGAAGGGAAAGAAAAAACAGGAATGTGAAAATGTGGTGCCTTGGAGGTGGGGGTAGGGTTGGGGGTGTGCTCAAAGGCCTGCCCCCTCCTGAAATGCAGGGGTGACTCCAAGGCTGGCCCTTCCCTTTCCTGAGCCCTTGCAAACAGGCTGGGAGGAGGGGGAGTGGGTGGGTAGGAGCCCTGGGAGCAGGGCTGCTGGCTGCAGGTTGGAATTCCAGCATTGCAGCTTGGTTGGGCGGGGGGCGGTGACAGGCTCTGTCCTTTGGGACTTGCAGTGAAACACACCCCACCCCTGCAAGTTTCCTCGGTCTGGGAAAATGGGACATTTTTAGAAGGCAGTGACTTGGTTCCAGGAGATTGTACTTTCATTTCTGACAGCCAGCTCTCCGAGACAGATGGATTGCTTGGTGCATACTTGTGTGTGTGTGAGTGTGTGCGTGTGCCGCAGACATACAGATAGACAATCCCGTGCATAGACACATGAGTATGCAGATGCCCACCCATGGGCAGGCTCCAGGATATAGGCTGGGGTCTTTTTCCCATGGCGTTGGTTGACATCGGGGAACCTCTCCATGAGGATCTGGACTAGGTGGGGGGAAGGGTGTTTGTGGATTGGGTCTGAGTTGTGATTTGGCTGCCTGAGTTCAGGTCTCTGGGGATGAGTGCCTTTTGAAAGGCAAGTGACTCCAGAACAGGCCCTTGCTGCTGCTTGGACACGAGTGTGTCATGGCTCAGGAGGATCCACCTTGGAGAGGTCTTACATAGCTGGGAAGCTTTTAGGTTCAGGCCCGTGGTGGAAATGGAAAGGATTTGTTCTCAGGGCTTTCACTGTATCACAAGTAATGAAAAGCATGTGTTAGAAGCTGCTGTCTTTTCAGGCTCTATCTGGAGTCTTGGGGGGACTTTAATTTCACCTGTCTGCTGTCCTGGTTTGGGTGGGTTGAAAGAGCAGCATCTGCCTTGTGAGTTCTAGGTTGCTCTTCTGCAGACCCGTCCTCCAGCCTCCTCCTTTATACATTCATGTTTGCAGCGGGCTTGGCCTCAGCCATAGTGACCTCCCCAGTTAGGGCAGGGATCAGAGGCCAGCAACTGCTTATAGTTATTTAAACTTCAAGAGGTGCTCCCATGATTTCAGGGAGGGAGGTGAGAGGAAGCCCAGGCAGAAGTACTCACGTGTCTTGGGGGAGGGGTTGAAGGAACCTCATCTCTTGGCTGTGCAAAGCCATGCTTTCTTGGAGAGACACTGTCCCTTCAACCCGAGGGTGGTCACCTCCTTTGCTAAGGTCTTAAGATTCATGCATGGCTTGTAGTTCCCAAGTGTGGGGGATGGGAGTGTCCTTGAGTCAGCATCCACTCCAGGAATGCTTCTCTCCTCCTCTCTGATCCCTGTTGGCATCTGTCTTAGCCTCAGAAGAGAGCCTTCAGAAATACCTATATAATCTGCAAATACCGCCCTGGCTTAGTCCATGGGCAACTTGGGCTCAAACCAAGGAGCTTAGGAAAGATTGCTCCATCCTGTTCTAAGGAAAGTTATTCAGCTTCATGTGAACGATCATTTATTGTCTGGCTTGGAATTGTGATAGCGAACTGGGAATCTGGGCCTGGGTGCCTGTTACTGTGTTTTTAATGCCCCTGCCTTGGAACAAGCAGTTTGTGGTTTCACTGAGGGCTCTGATGTCATTGTGAGGTGGGGGTTGGGGAGCACAGACTGAGCTTGCAGCCGAGCTGGCCTTTCATCCAAGTGGCCATGAGCACAAGCTTTGGGGGGTAGCCAGATGCACCAGCCCCAGCACACATGACCACTCCTTACTTCCCTGGCCCCTTGCCCCTAGGCCACTGTGAGAAGTGACAGTCTGGAACTCAAGGAACACAGTCTGCATCTCCTTCAACGCCAGCCAGCATAATGACTCAGGGCTAGGTAGGGCGGGCTCACCTGGGGCACACCCACACCTGGGTGAACACCAGTCATGGACCTTGGGCTCTGGCTGCAGTGCCTGAGGTCATGCACTCGCCTCTGGAGAAGGGCTTACCGATAAAACCCCTTTTGTCCTGGAAAGAATGAAGCAGTCAGGCACGGGTTAAATGCAGGGTGACAGCATTTAAAGTCTCTGGAGCAAATTTGGGCTGTTCTGCCGGCCAGACTAGATGGGCTGCTGCCTTGTGCATCCTGTCCCCGGGCAGAACTGGGCCAGCCAGCCAAGGGGGAAGGGGCCAGGTGAAGACCAGGCTGTTGGTGTTGCTGTTGGCTACAGTCTAGCACAGTGTCCCCCCATCCCCTTGGGCCTTTTCTTAGCAGAGCCTGGCTGTAGCTGGGCAGACTTGTAGACCTGTGGGACCTCTGTGGCAAGCTGAGAACCAGTGAGGCAGTGAAAAGGGAGGAAATGCCCAAGGATTCATGATCAAGTTTGGCTTCCTTTGCTGCTTTATTATTGCAGTTACTGTTGCATAATACTGCTCCCTGCAGCGTTATGATGGCCAGGCTGGCCTTTATTCATTTCAGTCCAGGCCTTGAACCTGGAGCAGCACCTTCAAAGCAGGTGGAAGAAAAAAAAGGTGTAGAATGCTGGTGCCTAGACTTAGAATCCTTTGGACTTTGAATCCTAGACTTAAAATCCTCTTCTCAAAAAAATCAAGATATTTGCTTGATTCTGGAAACATTTGAGGGAAAACGACTATTAACTATGCCCCTTTCTCCATTTTGCTATGCTGTTGTGAATAATATTGTAAAAATGTGAATCCTAGACTTAAAATCCTCTTCTCAAAAAAATCAAGATATTTGCTTGATTCTGGAAACATTTGAGGGAAAATGACTATTAACTATGCCCCTTTCTCCATTTTGCTATGCTGTTGTGAATAATATTGTAAAAATGACCCATGAGACTAGGTTTTCTTTGGGGATGATGAAAATGTTCTGGGACAAGATCATGGTGACAGTCGCACAGTTCTGTGAGTGTACTCAATGTCACTGATGGTACTTTTATCCTATGTGTATTTTACCACAATTAAAAAAAAAAGCCCGTGGTAGCTTTAAAATGCATGTAGATATTTGGATAATCAGTAAAGAATGACTGTGGAGAGTAGGATCGAAAGACTTCTCTATTCAGTGGCCAGGGTCTGCTTATGGTGGACCCTTGTTCCATAGCACCCTGAGGTGTCCTGGGGGTGGGGGGCACATTGGTGGGCTAGAGAGTGGGGTGGGAGCCTGTCTCTCTGATGTGTATTAGCTGAACAAGCTGGCACATCTCAGTGTTGGTCTCTCCATCTTCCTTTATCCACGTGAGCTGCAGAAACGAGAGGCGGGAAAGTTCCCCTGATAGTGTTTTCCAAGCCTGACCTTTCTGCCAGGCGCCGTGAGT